>NW_025780948.1:0-45668 GCF_021130785.1 Homalodisca vitripennis | reverse complement strand
TTAACAAACTAATACAATCCAACGCACATATATACAATACAATAATTTTAATCACACTCTAACATAAATATTTGTCTTAAATATAAACAACCACGAACAGCAAACCAAGAACAACATTACAAGCAAAAAAACCAATACTATTGTAAATTTTAGAGTATATTTAAAGACAAATTGTACTTTTTTATGGGGTAGAACAAGTAGAATTATATTTATCCAAAAAGGGGTTGCTTTCAGTGTATTTAAAAGAATGTGCTTTAATCCTTTTAAGTATCTATTAGAAAAATTGTTAGTTTTTTCAAATTTAGTATTTTACCATAATTTTGACTATGCAAACCTAGCATAATTCTTTTTGTATATGATTTATAAAAATCAAGATACTAAACAATACTTGAATATATGTTGGTAGAACAATTACCATAGGTAATTAAGCTAATAATAAAATTTTAAAGAAGAAACCCGTTTTTGGTTTATACTCACTATGCTTCAATTTCCTATTCACAGAATCTAATAAACCTATATAGTTACATCACATTTCCATGTAGTAGTTAGTCAATTAATGCTAAAATGGAACTTGTTTACATATTGGAATATGAAAATAGCGGTGTTCGTTATACTATCCTATAGAGAGTATTTTTTCTGTAAAAAAACTGAAAAAAAGAGGAACTTGTAAATAGGAAGATATGAAGGCAATGAAATCGAACAATTTGGAGATATATGTGTTATAAAAGTTAATGAGCAATAAGATTTGTTTATTTAATTTTAAATATGTAGGATTTGTAGAATGTGTAAATAATTTAGTTTTATTTTAATACGAAGTTAAAATAGAATTTTTTTTTTTATTAAAATTAAACATTCAGTATACATAAAATATTACATCTCTTACAGGTTAATGATACGGATGGTTGATTGGATATAATTTTGTTACCGGTGAATTAATTAATTGATTATAAATGGTATAATTTGTTACATAAGTGTTTGATATTTGTGTGGTAGTATTGGAGTTATTAATGTGACATTACTAGGACAATGGAAAATATATGTGAATTTGGAAATATTTACTTAAAGGACAGTTAAAACATTATACGCTCTGTAGTCTCTACATATAAAGCTGTTATTTCTGTATTTGTAAGTTTGAAGTCTGTCGTGCTCTCTCATCTCTCTCTCATCTCTCTCTCTCTCTCTCATCCCCACTCTCTCTCTCTCTCTCATCTCTCTCTCTCTATCTCACTCTCTCTCTCTCACTCTCTCTCTCTCTCTCTCTCTCTCTCTCTCCCAGTCCCTCTCTCGTCTCTCGTCATCTCCTCTCCACCACCACACACAAAAATATTGATAGATAACTGTTTATCGGTTTGGTCAAGTCATCGTCCAGGACTTTTTGGGCCGCAAGACAGAAAAAAAGTATTGTTTGTTAAATTTTGTGCCGCAAATTTGCTGTGAGGTGATTATGGAGGTGCGTTTATTATGGACTTAAAAAAGGCAAAAAGAGAAACGTTTATATTCACGGGACCTGGGGTTACATGGACGGAGAATCCTCGCCAGATATGTACGTCAAATGAGTGTCTTACTAAAGGCCCAAAAAGACTACTATTGAATGTGCTGCGCGTCAAGTAAGAACAACAGGGGCCAGGACCATTTACGCTTTCCTGTTGGTGTGAAGAACGCGTGAGAATATTTAATGAGGAAAAAATCAAGCGGGATCGTTTAGGGGTTGGTGTCGTAATCAACTGTGAGGGCTGAACTTGGCAAATTTAAATCTGACAGGTCCTTATCCTACTATTACACTGTTTATTTGTTATTATGTTCATTGGTCGACTTGTTTATGTTCGTTAAAAAATTGTTTTTTTAATCAATTAACAATCCAATTGTCACACCGTTTAACAATACATATCCAAAAATACTCTATTTGTACAATTATATGATAATATGAATGCATGTTTTCATTGTGCTGATGTAAGTGTTCTTTGTTTATTTTATGGAAAAACAAATAATATTATAATACGTGGAAATTGGGGCCCTTTAAGTGAACTAAAAAAAATATATTTTGAGTAAAAAAAAAACTTTAAAAATATCACATGTGAACGTTGAAAATTTAAGAGCACACAGAGAAGCCTTTCTTAAAGTATTCAGTGGTGGTATTTTTGATGTTATAGTAGTAACTGAAACCTTTTTGGACCCGGCTTTGCTATCTGTACCATATATGATTGATGGTTATTGTATCATAAGGCATGATAGGGAAGGAAAAGGAGGGGGGAGGTATAGCTGTATACTTTAGAAATAGTCTAAACTGTAAAACTAATAACATCATCCAATCCTAGATATAGTAAGAGAGTTGAATATGTAATATTAGAGGTGACATGTGTATGGAAACTATTATTGTGTGCAGTCTATCGACCGCCCAAAGCAGGAGGGCTTGTAGAGTTGTTCGATGTTTTGGCAAACCTATTACCTATGTATGACAACTTTGTATTATTAGGGGATCTCAATACAGATCTTAGTACTAATAGAATGTTTTTCTGACAAAATTACATTATTAAATTCTGTTGAATCTCTAAATTTAAATGTTTTACCACTGGATACAACTTACCATTGACCAATATAGTGATACTTTGTTGGACCTAATTATTGTAAATAATCTAAACCGAGTGAAGCGGCATGGACAACATCCCATATCTGGTATTTCATACCACGATTTAATTTATTTGGAATTAAATTTAAGGGTTTAAATTACATGTAATAAAAATAGAATAGTCGTTAGGGATTTTAAAAATGTAAATAACAAAGATTTGCAAAATGAATGTTTATAAACGAATTGGAATGATGTATATAGTAGTAAACTCTGTAGATGATATGGTTAACATGTTGGAGGAGAGATTGTTTTATTTATTTAATAAATTTGTACCTGAAAGAATCATTCACAAGAAAAGAACGCCATGCCCTTGGATAACTAATGAATTAAAGGCATTAATGATACAAAGAGACTCTAAGTATAGGCATTATGTAAGGACAAAAAATAATGTAGTCTGGGAGGAGTATAGACAATTAAGAAATAGAGTTAAGAGACTGCTTAGAGATGCTAGGAATCGACACTTCACTGTATTCTTAGAGGAACACAAATCTGGTAAAAATGTATGGAGAGTTTTTGAATAACCAAGGCGCTGGTAAAGAACAGAAGAATGTATCAGATCCCACTATAGATATAAATGAATTGAACAATTATTTTTGTGGTATTAATCATGGCATAGATGATAACTTAATTGAATATTATAGGAGTAAGAAAGGACTAGGGGAGTTTCAGAATTCATTTGTTTTCACGGATGTTAATGTAGATATGATCTGTAAGGAAATCTCCTCCAATGCAATGGGCAATGATGGAATTCCTTTAAAATTTTTAAAATTAGTTTATATTGAAATAAAGCATGTTTTATGTTTTGTTTTTAATTTCTCATCTCACCAGTGGTATATATCCGAGTCGTTTGGAAGAGATCATTGATTTTACCTTTGCTAAGATTCAAAATCCTTTAGAATGTAAACACTACAGGTCCATAAATATTTTGTGCGTTTTAGCAAAAGTACTTGATAAGATAGTTTATAGGCAGGTCAGTGCATATGTTGGTGCAAATAATATTTTGTTATAAATTCCAAATCAGGTTAAAGACCCCATTTCAGTACTGCAGACTGCCTTGTTGAGAGTAACAGATGATATTAGGACACGCCATAGATCAGAGAAAATTAACAATATTGATGCTCCTGGATTTTAGTAGAGCTTTTGAGTGTGTTAAACCATAAACTCTTATTATCTGTACTCGAATCTTACAACTTTGGAGACATTGTAATTAGTTGGTTTAGTTCTTATTTGACTAATAGACTTCAACAAGTAAAAACTTGCAGTGGAGGGCTATCTGAATGGCAAAATAACCCTGTTGGGGTGCCTCAGGGGTCAACTATGTCATCTTTGTTGTTTACCCTGGTATATCAACCGAATTGATGAACCTGTAAATTTTTGTAGGACAATGCTCTATGCCGATTACATGCAAAATGTACATTCACTGCTCCTTAGATACTATTGATAACGCTGTGAACCAGATAAATGCAGACTTAGTTATGTTATGTAAGTGGTTGCAAAGATCATGGGCTAAGTCTGAACGCATCTAAATGCAAACCAATAGTATTAGGAACATCAAGGATGTTATCTAATGTGAATTTGAATGTTATTTTACCTGTAACAATAAATTTTATGGTACTTGATTATGAGCAATCAGTTGTTAATTTAGTTATAAGAATGTGTAGCACAATGGCATGGGAACTGAACAAGTAAATTACATCCATAGAAAGGTTTTACAAAAGTTTATATCGACTTAAAAGGCTGTGTTTTAAACCTAATGTATAATTATATAAAACATTTTTAGTATCTACGCTTATTTTTCCTTTTTTTGATTATGGAAATGCTGTATATTGTGGATATTAATGATGAATTGTTGCAAAAATTGCAAAGGGCACAAAATGCATGTATAAGATATATTTTTAATGTACCAATAGATGCACACATTACCAGATATTATAAAGAGTTAGGTTGGTTAAAAATTAATTGAAAGAATGGGAATATAATATTTTATTACAAATGCACAAGATTATTATGTTTGGACAAATCCTGATTACCTATTTAATCAATATATCATGATGAACCATGTACATGCAAGGGAAACAAGGTTTGGTATTGTGGACCTTACAATTTCTACTACATATGACAGTTATATATATAATAAATCTATATTATGTGAAGAGTATAAGATTGTTAAATGGCCTTCATAACAAAATTAAACATGCACCAAGTATAAATTTATTTAAAAACGGTTTTTAAAACTGATTTGTTGAAAAGATCATGAGTAATGTTGTTTTTGCTTGTAATGTTGTTCTTGGTTTTGTGTCGTGGTTGTTATATTTAATGAAAATATTATGTTAGAGTGTGATAAAATTATTGTATTGTTATTGTGGTTGGATTGTATTAGTTTGTGAACTCAGATTGTTGTTTAATTTTAATAGTTTATTGATGTTTAATTTTCAAAGTGTATTTTAGTTAAAAATAAATAGATATGTATATATATAAAGAAAAATAAAAGAATAGATAAAATTATTTAGAAATTTGCTTAAAAGTACTAAAGGCACATTTAAATCTTATTGTATGGTATATCTTTAGAGAGTTTGGAAGTACAAAAAAAAAAAAAAAAAAAACCCAATACTAGTTTAAGTAAAACAAAATAAGTGTATTAGTTTGTTGCTCATATTGTTGTTAATTTTTTGATAGTTTATTTATGTTGAATTTTTATAGTTTAATGATGTTTAACTTCAAAGTTTATTGAATTGTAATGTCTAATATAAATGTAATTGTTAATAGTTATTGAGTAAACGTATACATGATTTCTGTAACATATAGTTTAAGCCACAAACTGAATATTGTAGTTAAAACTTTGTATAAATTATGGAGCCTGTCCTGGTGGAAGAGTGGACCATTGGTCTAAACCAGGGCAGGAAAAATAAAGAAATTATCAAATTATCTCTTTCTCTCTCTCTCTCTCTCTCTCTCTCTCTCTCTCTCTCTCTCTCTCTCTCTCTCTTTCCAGTTGTAGTACAGCGCCCGTGGTGCAAGCGTATCAGATTTACCATATACACGAGGGTTTTTTATGTTTGCACCAGTTTTAAACGGTTGAGTTTCAATCCAACTATCGTAGTTAGAAAATGTTTCATTAAACATAGATTTTTTATTAATATAATATGCTAATATAGGTTACTGTCATATAAACCGTACTTTAGTGGAAAAATTGCAAAGACAACAAAATGCATGTATTAGGTTTATATTGAAACTCAGATTGAACGAAATGTTATTTATTCAGAATCATTAGCATTAAGAAAAAATGTAATGCATTAGTGAGTTAATTTAGAGATTATAATCGTGAAAAAGTTATTTTTGAAAAGAGTTAAGAATAACGTACTGACAAGATATAATTGATTGACTTTAGATGTAAGTATGAATTTATTAGTACTTCGTTGGATTATTGTCTTAGGGTCTTGTCTGATGTCTGAATCCATATATAAGCATAAATTAATCTATAATCAAAACATTGTTATTGTTAGATAAATACAAAAAAAAAATTTAATTAAAACTCAATTGCAGATTAACTTATTGTATTTGTTTGATGCCTGCTCCGGTGGAAGAAGAGTGGACCTCTGGTCTAAACAGGGGACAATAAAATAAAGAAAATGTCAAATGTCTTATGCCGGAGCCTAAAAGCCGATTTGCATTGTTTTATGTGCACAGCAAATAAACCGTTTGATGAATTTATCCCGAAAACTCTATGGTCTAATATTCGTCAAAACTAATATACATATAAGACATTATTAAACACGAAATAATGAGTTCTATGATAATTGAATCATGGTATTTGGCTCACCAGGTATACTGACATAATTTATCCTTTGTCTACTCGAGGGTTGCATAAGTTGATAAACCCGTATTGATTGTCTGCCTGTCTATTTACAGCGCATTGTTATAAATTTTAAACTTGTACATGAACCTCTGTGGAAGTCTGTTACACGGCACACCGTGTGAGGTATACCTGCCACGTTACAGTAGATATATTTTTATCAATCAGACCATAACCATCTATTTCAATGGCAAGAGAACATATAACATAAATTGACTTTCGTAACTGTACCATATAAAACAAAATGATTATTAAGCCTATTATGTCACATTCAGGTTGTTTTTGGACACGATGTAAGAGCCTTGTGATAATCTTTACTTTTACAAATGTCAACGGAATCAAAACACTTATTTGTATTAGCGCCTATATTGTGTGACAGCAAAATCACTAACATCTGTCATCCAGGGGCTAACTTGTCTCCAAGGGAACATAATAACTAGTGAGGCAGATCCAGATATTTCACTTACTTTGAGTAGACAAATTCTAAATTACTCTTTTACAGAAATATGGTCCATTTTTGTAGCACCTGTTTGATTAGTTCTATGTCTAAGTTTGATGGAACATTTCCATATTGGTAAGTTTAATATTTGTTTCTTAAAACTTTTCTAATTTTAACATTTAGCTTCTGACATCATTATAATCCGATTTCCTCATAACATCAGTTGATATGTATGAGAACTGTCCTTGAATTACTAACAAAAACATGTAATTGTTTATTGCATTAAAATATACTTAAATAAAGTATCAATGTTTTCAAAATAAGTAATAAAGTAGTATTAATAGCTCTGGCCTAACGAACGATCATATTGATACTTAAAAATAATTAGTATAATATAAACGAGGTTCATTGTAAGGAAAATAATATTTCTGGTTCATATATGCTTTAACCCATCAGATAACATTAAATTGGTTAGTTGATTGGGAATAACTTTGTGATAAACATAGTAAGTCTTAGAAATCATCTGTTTTAAATCAAAGAAAATGTAAGTAATAAGTTTTACATTGAAAACTTTGAATGCCGGTAGGGCACAGCCCTTCCGATCTAAAAAAGTTATTATGTAAGGTGCAATACCTTTCCAAAGGTACCAATTATGGATATAGACTTTAAACATTCTGAAAAGTAGTGCAAAAATTTTGAATTATAGAAATTTTAAAGCAGTAATTTATATAAAAAGGCTTTGTATCCATAATTGATTAGGAACTTAATTTTTGCATGATACCACAGAGCATTAGTACTTGATGATCTTTTAAAATACTCTCAGGCAATATAACATTGAAAATTTCATTTTGGTGAAAAGGTTAATGTAAAAGAGATTTATTCTTGCTCTAATTCTCTGTGAAAAGTTTGCTTAGCGTTGTTACTTGAGCCGTCGAGTAAACTGAGTCGGTTAATTGACTTGGAGAGATGAAAACATTTACTCAGTGAGAACCCGGGCTGAGAGAGTAATCAAGCGGAGAGAGCTGATTGTTTAATTTATCGCAAACACTGCCCGGTCAGCAGAACTTTTAGGTTTATCCCCACGCTTTTTTATTCGCATAGGGAAATTTTATGCTTAAGAACGTCTTTTTACTATCTAAATTTACAAACGTTTGATTACTTTTAAATAATATCTTCGAGTACTTCTCATATACTACCGTAGTTTATAATATAATCCAAAACAAGCAGACGTTTGTTCCGCATTGTATTAAAGCTTATGATTGTTAATATGTCCATTTGTAACATCCTCAGATCTTGTGGTGGTTACGAACCGTCGTAGGTGGGTAGTAGACGAATGAGGACGTATTGTGACCTGTATTCACGTAGTTCAGTTTTAATGATTAGTGTTTTGTGTAGTTTTTTATTAAGTGCATGTTTATAGAGTTAGTAAAGTTGACAAACAACGTTTAGGTTGTGATTCCTGACTTAGGCGTGCCACAACGCTTGGGTAAGATTTGTTTATTTTAACCTAGTTTGTAATTATGTATTAGGTTAGTTCTGTTACCATGAAGAAGAGATCAGATTTCAAATCTCGAAAACGTAGTGTTACTGATTTATTGTTTCACTGAAACGATGGCAAATGTACGGAAAAATGCTGTTTCCTTTATTAGAGTAAATATTAATATTATTTTAATATCCATGGAAACAGAAAGGTACAAGTATTTTCAAAGTTTTCGATAAATTCAAGAGTGAGGTTTATATAATTCGTTGAATGTATACTACATTTGTTTGTTAAAGGACGTCCAGGAACATGTGCGATGACAAAAGTTGACAATGGCAGTGACTTTTTTGTAGTTACCATTCAAATCGTTCAACACGCAGGACTTCTAAAACTCTCCGCCAGGAGCACGATAGCGAAGACTAGGGTTAAGACACGGCCTTACAGATGAGTTGCTTTTAATTAGTTAGGAATCAAATTTTCTGCTTTCTTTGTAATTATTCTTAGACAAAGCAGTTTACATGCTAGTTTTAAAGATTATTCACATAAAAAAACAGTAAAACAGTTCAAATGTAACTATAACGCGTTTTACATTTTACAGGATTCTAAACTTTGAAGGATTTTATAACGAATGTATTTATTTCCTGAAGATTATCTAAATCAAACATTAACGGTTAGAATGTTTTTATGTTCAAAGAGAAAAAATACTTGTAACGTGAGTTTTTCTATCCATTCAGTACTCTAAGTGTGCATATTTGAAGATAATATAATAGTATTTTTTATTCAATTAGTTGCTGAGATTACAACCACAACCACAACACTCATCCATTTTACAAGAGAAAAGTAAGACAAAGTTACAAGAGATAAAGTTATAGAAACTTCTTATTATATTACGCCTACTTATTCAAATTTAAATACTTAACTTTTAATATAAATAATAAGTTCCTATTTAATAACTTTTTCATAGCAAAATATAATGAACCTTTGGGGGAGAATAATTGCAGACCATTTTTAAATAATGACAAATAGCATCGTAGTTTTGTGTTTTTAAGATTACTGTGGATCTTTGATTCGATAAAATACTAAGAATAACTTATAGTTTTCCATTAAAGGTAAAGTTTGCTGTCATAAACCCATTTAAAAAATTACAATAATTTAAAAAATCTCATTCCATTTTCACGGTGTAATATACCCTAAATGTATAAAATATAGATGAAATAACATATGTTTTTTAATAGTTTTACAAATTAAATAGTAAACTTATTTATTATGAGCTGAATATTATAACTTAATTTATAAAACAAAGTAAAGTAAGTAAAGTATTATAATCTTTTATTTGAGCTTACAATTAATTATACGTTGGATTTTCAGTCTGAGTTAGAGAGACAGCGCAGGTTCTAATCCTGTCGGTGACCCGTTGCACTTATTATCATTACCATCGACCCTTGTACTGTTCCGACTCTATCCCTATTTCTGTTTTATATGATCCTCGCACAGGCAAGTGGGCCTATGAGAAAGGGCAGATTAAGGCTTAAAAGGGGATTGGCTTATCGGTTCAAAAAAATGAAAATAATATACACCACACTGAAACGCTGAAGTACGATTTATATTTCAAGTTTTTTTATTATTGTGGCCTTTACCTACAAATTGTACAAGTTTCAATCTGAATCTGATTTTAAATTCACTGTACTTCAACAGTATCACACGTGCATTGACAAACTTTAACATATTACAATATATGTTATTCTGTCATTCACATGCATAGATGAGTTGCTATAACACCAGATGGTATGATACTGTGTAATCCCTTGCACCTATAATAATAGCACGTACTAAATGTAAATGTTATACCTACAATATCTGCCAGATTCTGTATTTACAGATGTTTTTAATGTCAAAAAATGTTTAAAATGTCACAATATACATATTTTTAACGTTGATTAATTCTGGTAATTTTAGGATAAACGAGACTATTGTTAAAATAGCTTAGATGCTTATTGGCCTATACAGAAATTTCTAAAATAAAATTCTCGACTACTTTTTTATGAAAAATAACCTAAGCAAAAACATTTATAAATCAAATACCCAGTGTGCTCAAAAATGTATCTACTAGGCAATTTTCTCTTTGATCAATGTGTAAAGGTTCGTGATAATGATCAGCAAAATCTTATGCAGTGATATGCACTATAATCGAACTCGATATTACCTGAATAGAAATTAACCTAATTAATAACTTGCCAAGTTTTTGTTTCGCTCTGATTTTATATCCTGTCTGTACCCAAAGTGTGCAGCGAGAATCTTTTTACTGTTCCATGAAACACGATAAAAATCATTAGTGCTCTTTACGAGTTTATTGCATACTTAATAAAAATTGTATAGTCGGTCAAGAGAAGTATATTATTTTACGTACATCACACAGTCATTCCTACGACATTTTGTAGGAAGTTAAATAAATATTCACAATTAGTTGAATGTAGTGTATGAAAACCAGCAAAGATTAAGAACGCTTAACTATAGAAAGTTAAAAGTTATAAATGTATAATTTTAAAAAAATAGAGTGGAACTTATTGTATAAAAATAAGGTCTATAATTTGTAATCCATTTATTTTAGTTACGGACGTTATACATGAGGGACACTCTTCTCCACGCAACATTAAATATACAATGTTTAATTAAAAACTTAGAGTGTAAAGCAATACCAGACTTATATGTTGCTTGTAATATTGAGGTTTTCAGCATAAAGTAATAATTATTTTCAGTGTTATGATGAAATAAAAGTAGTTGTGCAGTATATGAGATATCTATAGTTTGGTTTTAGGTTGATACTTGCTTGAGAAAACCATAACCATAATGATCCTTGATCACATATTCGTTAGGAATTAAAATTTAGTAACGATATTAATACATATTACAGTAAATCAATTTAATTGTAACCGATTTTATTACTCTGTATTTTATGTTAATTATTATAACTCATTTAAGCAAGATTTTTATATCTGAGTAAGTAAAACATGCCGTGAAGGAATAGTTGTTGTAGATCTAACACCTAAAATCGAGTTTATAATTTTTGAGGACAATGTTATAAAAAGTTGCAGTAAATTTCAGTACAGATTAATATACTGACAACATTATATACAATAATCAGTCGTTTTTTATATATTTTATTACTACTTAGACTGTTATATATGTTCATTTCCTAATATAAAAAAAGACAAAACATTATACAAAATAACGAACACTGAAAATGTATCATACTTTTCATCACTTGCTTTTTAAGAACGAATTATAAAATGGAGTGGAAATAAAATTAGAAACAATTATAATTGAATAAAATGCTTCTGGATCTTTAACAGTAGTTACTAATCATTTTGAAAATATCATCACACTAGTCATTTGGTATCATACTACCCAAGAAACCCATTGTTAGGCCAACTAGTAAAGCCCTAATAAAGCTGCAATGTGAACAACAGAACAATTCATTAAAAACGCATCACAAGACACAGCATAGTATAATTGCAAGACACAACTTATAGCTTAAAACGTATTATACTTTACTTTACTGTTATTGAATTGGTGATTACCCATAGTTACCTAAAAGTAGAAAATCTAATACTAAATCACATATTTGTAAATAATCGTGAGTGGTAATTTAAGCGGACTTCCAGAGTAAAAACAATTGAAGAGGGATAAAATTATAATTAATAGAAAAGACATTGGTGATATTACCTTATGCACAAACACAGTAAGGATAATTTTATTTTTAATATAACAAGATAGTAATACGCCAAAATACGTGTCTCACTCCCATTGAACTCGATCTGGTCCGTGTAAAAGTGTCATAAAAATATTACATTTTGATTGTTTGTTCGTTCTGGAGAAATTGTTTAGACAAATTTACATTAGAGAAATTTATCACCAAAATGCTGGTATTTACTATTGTTAGGCAGTAGTGTTTTGAGTGAATTAACATTTGTCTAAAGAAGCTGAAAACATGGTTAAATTATGGAGAATTGAGTGGTTTATAAGATAAACTCTTAATCAATATTTAGGCTTTAATTTTGCGACTAGATTTCTGCTTTGAAAAGCTCTAGGTATTCTAATATATACAATTGAACTGAATGTTTTAGATTCGATTAAAACATATTAGTCACAACTGAGGTATTGGTATCAGAGTAAATATTTTTTGATGTAAAAATATTTCTTGCTGCCTTTCGAGTTTAATACAAGTAGAACATTTTCATTTCTTCACTCTGAGTAATAATTGAAAACTTGATTAGCATTTAATGATTTTTGAAAATTTAAAACTGAATTCTCTGTATAATTAGAACAAAAGAAAAGTTTTTTAACAAAAAGGATATGGAATATTTAGATTAAAATGAAGCATGTTTTAAATAGGGTATCGAGAATTTATTTTTAATTGTATTATAGTAAAATTTCAATACCAAACTCCTAAAAATGCTGTAAATATAAACTAAATGTATACTCAACAATATTAATTTTTTTATTTCCTATAAATACTCGTAGTAGTAAAACCTAATATAATAATAGTGATTTCGACTTTTTATTATATTAGGTAAATTTTTTACACAGGCTATTTTTTAAAATAAAAAATATTAAACACAAAACATTAATATCAAATTATATATGTAAATTCCAATAGTAATTTTACTAAAATAGTATAAATGACTATTCAAAACAGCGATGATAAGGTAAAGGATTTCTGTAAATGTTAGTAAAAATAATATAAAAAATTAAAACTTAGAGAAATTTTTACAAAGCAAAATCAGACTATCAATACATGACGCGTAATACCTCTCTCAGATCACGTATTGTACTTAGGTTAAAAATTTCAGGGCTGTCATAACTTCTGTGAGGTTTTAGTAATGTACATCCCCCGTACAATTATTATCCTAGAGGGATAATGTTTATTTACGAGCATATATGGCATAATATTAAATAAAAACAACTAAAAAGGTCGTAAATTAATAAGTTCTTCAAATACATTTAAAATATATTAAAGTAAATTAAGAATTTATGGTTCAAAAATTTTAATATAAATTTACTTTACAAAACTTACTTTCTTAAGGACTTAAGTACTTGTTCTATGAGTATTCACTAATATATGTATATATAACTTGTTTCTACAAATAATAAGAACTTGTAATTTAGGGTTTCTAATTCGTTCGATACTCTAAGCGTACAAAAAGAATCGGTCTATATTGTCCTGCGTAGGAAGAATGAAATCTTTCTTTTAAAAATCCTGTACCATAGTTCAAATTCATTTATGCTGAATCGCGGTAGGAAGTAGGCTCTTATTAACTAGACGCGGTGCGGGGACATTGTTTGTTCAGTTGGACCGGCAATCAGCTGATCGGTCAGTGACGTATCGGGTGATGCGTTCCTCCCGGCTCGCGGTCAGTCTAGTCTTGGCGATTGAGGAGTACGTGTAGCGGTCGAGTTAGTAGCTGAAGTTCTTTCTCTAACCCAATAGTTGGGATTTAGAGTAATTTATTTTTCGTGGGTAAAGTCAATTTGAAGTATTTAAAATTTTTAGTGCGTTTTAAGATCCGATCTGCCTCCGTAATCTTCAAAGTAGTAAGTCCCGTACCAGCGTATAGTTAATATCTTTTATTTTATAATACTGTATTAAAAAATTTCTAAAGTTTCCCATCTTTCAGAGTCTGAAAATTTAATTCAAATTTTTGAAGTTTTGTGAATTAAATTTTGGTGATAAAGTAAATATCAAGTTTTGTGTAATATTAATTTTGAGTATTTTGAGAAGAGAACTTTTATTTTGTTTTGTTAATTTAAACCATTTTTGGAGAAGTATACATTTTAGTTTTAATTTTAATTTCAGTACCTTTTGATCAGACTCTTAATTAGATTTGATTGATTGAGTGATTTTTTGAATAAAATTGAATCAAAAGTTTGTAAACTTTGTAAACTTTTGGGTGAACTTGAATTTCGGAATAAACCAAGTATTTCCGAAAAGTTGTTTAATTTATAAAGTATTAGCTCCATATAAATTACAAAATATGTGCTGTAATAACGGTACATAATTTGCGCCACTCTGCTATTTCTTTTTTAAGCATAAACTTGTACAACAGGTTATTTACAGGAAAGAACTTGTAAACTGGTATAAACTTGTATAATTCATGAAAGTGTGTGTAACTTGTATAAGACTTGTATGAACTTGAACATTGTGTATAAACCTGCATAATTTTGTGTAGTGAGTAAGACTTAGGACTTAGAATAATATTGTGAGTTTGGAATATTTGATTTATTCTAAGAAAATTATTTTAAAATAAAAATGGAGCTAGCGCATGTGGATCTGTTGCTCAAAAAGGAATTAATATTTGAAATAAATTTTAGGGGCGGAAATTCTTCTGAAAGCGACACCGTCCAGAATCTTAGAAAAATGTTGAGGTCCCTTTTGAAATTAAATATCAGGGCCAACGCTGGTAATCTGAAGGGGCGTATAGAACCTAGCACTGCATTAAAGGAAATAAAAGTTGATTTGGAGGCATTATCTGTCAAGATAGGAAACTTGTCCGAGGAAAAATCGACAGGCGAGTATTTGAGACTAGTGTGTAGGCACAAACATCTCACTGTGAGAGTTGATGTATTATATGAGTTGTATAAGTGGGAAGGAGCGTCTGAAACCTTAATTTCAAAACTTAAGGATGGTTTGATTGAAATTAAGGCAAAATTAGGAAAACTTGGCGTAAGCGAGGAGGAAATAGTGAATTTTGAAACCAGTCTTTTAAATACAAGCCTGGAAGAGGAAGAATTCGAAGAGATGAGCAAGCCCGTATCTCAAACGAGAAATGAGGATATTTTAGGTTTGAGTCTTCCCCAGGGGAAACATGTAGAAGGGAATTTTGCAAAATTACCAAATCCCCTAGAGCGATTTTTAAAAATGTTTAAACCCACAGACGGACTAAATGTTTCAGAATTGTTGAATTATATCGAAATAATGTTAAAAATTAAGGGTGAAACTAGCTTAAGTGATAGTGAGATCATAAATATGAGTGTAGGTTATGCCACTGGTCCACTTTACAATAAAATGCTTCAATTTAAGGTAAATGCTAGTAATTTTAGTGAAGTACAACAAAGGACTATTAGATTATTTTGTTCCATTTGGTCATAGAGAAGCCTTGAAGAGGGACTTAGTAACTAGATCACAAAAACCTGATGAAAAAACTGAGCAGTTATATTTTAAACGTTAAGCAAAATGCAAAATTGCTATTGTGTGATTATTCTGAGACCGAACTGACAGAATTTATAAAATTAGGTATCTCATCTCAAGTAAGGGCCCGACTGGTATTTTGTACAAATCCGAAAAATTTTGCCGACCTTGACAATTTGTGTATATATGAGCAGAACGTAGCCTATGAAGAAGTGAAGGTGTGCGAGGAACGTAAAGTTTGTAAATCGGACTTTGTTCTGAAAAGTCATGTAAACTCAACTGCAAACTCGTATGTAAACAATCCCATGATGGTAAAGAAAGCAATAATAAAATGTTTTATATGTAATAAACCGGGACATATCGCTAGGGATTGTTTTACAAATATTCAGAGAGGACAGATACCGAGATTCGAAAAACCTGCGGTCCCAAAAAACTTGTAAATAGGGGAGAATTCCAAGAAGGTAGTGCGAGAGTGGAATCTCCCCGGTCACGTCCCACTGACATTAAAAATAATTATAATTATGGAAGAGGTCGAGAACAAATGAGGGCAAGGGGTAAGAATAATGTGGGAAATTCCTGTATGAATTTAAAAAGGGCCGGACGTAGCCAAGGTTCAATGACCCTGCCCGTTGTAAAAGTGTTTGTTGGTAAGGGTACATATCATAATGTATTATTGGACACGGGAAGCGGAGTGAACCTGATAAGCGAAAGCATTTACGACTCATTGTTAAAGAAAGGACTGGCTAGTATTCTTGAACATACTGATATTAAATGTTTGTCGGCAGATAACAACGAATTATCAATCCTGGGTAAATGTATTGTAAAAATAAAGATAGAATGTTTTTCTTGGAAAGTTCAGTTTTTAGTTTCGAAAAATTTGTCTTGGCCAATAATTCTGGGTTCAAATTTTATAAAAGAAACTGGCATGGTGGTGGATTTAAAACAGGATATGTGTTGGTTTAAGTTTAAACCAGAAGTCACAATCGAGTTATTTCAGAATAATACAATCCTTATAAATAATGTGAACCAGAGTATTGTGGTAGGGTGCAAATAAGGCAAAGGAGGGTATTTTAAAAATTATTAACGAATTCCCTCAAGTTTTTACCGATAAAATAGGGCAAGCTATTGACTTCGAAATTGACCTAGAAGTCAGCGACCCTGAGCCAGTGAGATTGAAGCCGTATCCGCTATCCCCCCCAAGCTGCAAGAATTAAGAAAAATTTTAGATGAACTGTTGGCACAGAATATAATTAGACCCAGTGTGTCAAATTATGCTAGCCCCGCATTTTTAGTAAACCAAACCGGGAAGTGATAAATCTAGAATGGTGATTAATTACTCAAAATTAAATAGTAAGTTGAAGAGAGTGGAACATTCAATTGGAGACGTATACGAATCATACCACTACCTACAAGGATGTACTTATTTTTCAAACTTGGATTTGAGTAATTTCGTTTTACCAATTAAAACTCACAGAAAAAAGCAAACATTTAACCGGTTTTGTTACGCCGTTTGAATCATATGAATTCAATCGTGTACCATATGGGTTACACTTGGGAAGCGGAACAATGAGCCGCTTATTAAACAAAGTGTTGCAAGGTGTAAAGTTCCAGTATGCTTTAAATTATGTAGATGACATAATAATATTTAGCAAAAGTTTACCAGAGCATATAGAACATGTCAGAGATGTTGTGGAGAGGCTGGCCAAACATGGACTTACGGTTAACCCGAATAAGGTGAGCTTTGCATGTAAAGAGATCAAGTTTTTAGGTCACCTAATCTCTAAGGACCAGATAAGAGTCGACCCGGATAGAACTTCTGCCATTAGAGATGCGAGAGAGCCAAAGGACGCAAAAGGCGTAAGTAGATTTATCGGAGCAGTGAGCTATTTTGCAAAGTTCATCCCAAACTATGCAGACAAGGCAGCATGTCTAAATGAATTGAGAAAAAAGAATAGGAAATTTGAGTGGACTCAGGAGTGCCAGGAGAGCTTCAACAGCTTAAAGGAAAGTGTAAGTACACCACCGGTATTAATAATACCAGATTATAATAAGCCATTTATCCTATGTACGGATGCGAGTGACAAGGCAGCAGGAAGTTGTTTAATGCAGGAAATAGAAGGTGAGAATAAAACCAGTGGCTTATTATTCCAAAAAATTTAATGAATCCGAACAAAGAAATTTGACTGTGTACCAAAAGGAAGCACTTGCAGTGGTATGCGCGATAAACAAATTTCGCAGCTACTTAGAAGTAAGGCCTTTTACCCTAATAACGGACAATAGTGCACTAGCGTGGGGTACTAGGCACTTTTAGGAAATTAGGAAAATTAGGTAGGTGGGCAGCTACAATTTTGAGCCTACCATTTAAAATTAAAACGTAAAATCAAAAGACAATGCAGTGGCAGACTATTTATCTAGACTATTTGAACGTAGAGATAAGATGGAAAGTGTGGAGGAAATTGAAGAATACCAGTACGGTATAGAAAATGATAGTGTAACGGACAATAGCATAAGAGTAGCAATTAAGGAAGAAAATGTAAATAGTGTATTTGTAAATAGTGTAGGTAATTTTCCACTAGCTTATACGGACTTTAAGGTTCACCAAACCCAGGACAATATAATACGAAAAAATATATAATAGTATAAAAGGTGGTACTAACTCTGAAAAATATTTCTTGTGTAAGGGAGTTGTGATGTATAGAAGTAAGCCTACTAGTAAGCCAAAGATATGTCTACCAGAAACATTTAGTAGATATGGTGTTTAAGTATTACCATGAGTCGGAAATCGGGGGCCACTATGGAATATTAAAAACTACCACAAAGATATGCGATTTATTTTACCATGCGGATCTTGCCGGGCTGATAAAAAGACAAGGTAAAAATGTGCGAAGCTTGTGCGTTAGCGAAAACCGGTAAGGTCTTTCATGGCAAACTGATTTCTGGTGTATCAGATAGGCCCATGGACAAATTTGTACATAGACATTTTTGGCCCTTTAACCAGGTCCAGAAGTGGAAATAATAATATCCTGATTGTACTTGACGACCATTCAAAAATTGGTATTTTTTAAGTGCGATAAAAGACGCGAAAAAGTAAATCAATAATAAAAGTATTAGAAAGTGAAATTTTTAAAAATTTTGCATATTGCAAAAATATAGTGTCGGACAATGCACAGTGTTTTAGAAGTGTCGAACTAAAGAACTATTTATATCGCCCGGGGAATCAATCATCAATTTGTAACTCCATTTGTACCACAGGGAAACAAAAGTGAACGTCAGTTGAGGACAGTAAAACAGATGTTAAAAATTTACTTTAATTCGGATCAAACTAAGTGGGACACCAAATTAACTGAATTACAATTAGCGATAAATTGTGCGACCTCGGAAGCTACCAAAAATTCACCCATACGAAATTATGTTTCGGAAATAGGCCTAACTTGGAATTGACCAAACAGATGGAACATTAATGATTTATTGGACTGTGATTGTGTCAAAACCGGATAATTTGGATAGGTTTCAAAGAACTGTGTTAAATTTAAAAAAGTCCATTTCGGCTAACAGGAAGAGGGCAGGCTATAGCGATAAGGAATGTGAACACCCATTCAAAGTTGGAAGCTTTGTTATACGTGAAAACACACTGGCTGAGTAACAAAGCGGAAAAATTTCAGGCAAAAATGGCAAACCGGTTTTGTGTGGACCCCTACAGGATTATATATAAATTAACAGAAGTGACCTTTATAGTGCAGGATATAAAGGATGAACGATCCGTGAAGAAAGTGCATGTTTCACAATTAAAGTTAAAGTACTAAAAGTGAAAGTTGAGAACTCAATAAACATTAAGCCCGGGGCAAAGGTCAGTTATGTTTTATTTTCAGGACAATTATATTGTTGAAAAGGAATTGAAGATGGGTCTAAAAACAATAAAATGACAATATAATTTATTTCTAAATTAACTTCAAGAATTGATTATTATATTTTATGTATTAATTTGGCCCAAAACACAAAACAAGTTAAGTATGAGAGTCCAGTAGTTTATTATAATACAAATAAATATTACAATATAAAAGGGTGATGTGACGACGTTTTTATTTCCAGCAATTGTATGGCTAAGATGAGAAGTCATAGTATAAAATGCCAGTGTAAGTGTGTGATAGGAGTGTGGTTGTAAACCATGTAATTTTTAGGGACAATGAATGGCATTAATGGTGGATAAAGTAAAATACACAGATGTATTCTGATGTATTGTGATATATCATGAGATATATTTCTTCCCTGTTCCTTCAAATGTAGAAGGACAGGGTGATTTTGGTAATGTTGTGGTGTTGTTGTTCCCTGTTCCTTCCAATAGAGTAGGACAGGCTAATAATTAATTTTTTTTTTTTTTTTTTTTGTATACAATGAGTTGTATTGATAGTGATATTTCTTCCCTGTTCCTTCAAATGTAGAAGGACAGGGTAATATTGTTTTTTATCACTATATGAGGTTTATTGTGTGTAAACAGTTGATTATTGTGCCATTTGTAATCCCTGTAAATTGATTGTCTTGTAATTAATAACATTTGGTTAATGGTTTACATTCGTGACACTGGCGCAGGCGGTACAATAAGAACACCGTGAAAGACTGACAGCCATACCAATTATACGGAGGGAATATTTTGTAAAAAGGAATGTTTCTCCAAGAGCTCTCAATGCCTCGCTGGCTTGAAATTGTTATTAGATTGGAGGAGCAGGTAGCAGTGCTATTAGCGAACCAGAGCTAGCCAACCACGAGATCAACGAGGCCGCCGCACTGCACCGGCCGCACAATCATTGGAGAAGCTACCTGCCTCTACTCCTCACCTACCACATCCCTCTGCGATGGCTACCTGGGGAGCCACACTGGACGTCGGACACTCCTACCACATCACCCTCGGACTAACACACATCACAGCCTCCACGTAGTGATAAGTACAAAAAGAATTGTTATTTAAAAGTGTGCATGTGGAGGGATATTATTGTACTTAGTCCGGGATGAGTGTTTAAAGGTTTAGGTTCCTACCGTGATTGCAGCTTCGGGCTAGGGAAAAATATGTACCATAGTTCAAATTCATTTATGCTGAATCGCGGTAGGAAGTAGGCTCTTATTAACTAGACGCGGTGCGGGGACATTGTTTGTTTCAGTTGGACCGGCAATCAGCTGATCGGTCAGTGACGTATCGGGTGATGCGTTCCTCCCGGCTCGCGGTCAGTCTAGTCTTGGCGATTGAGGTGTACGTGTAGCGGTCGAGTTAGTAGCTGAAGTTCTTTCTCTAACCCAATAGTTGGGATTTAGAGTAATTTATTTTTCGTGGGTAAAGTCAATTTGAAGTATTTAAAATTTTTAGTGCGTTTTAAGATCCGATCTGCCTCCGTAATCTTCAAAGTAGTAAGTCCCGTACCAGCGTATAGTTAATATCTTTTATTTTATAATACTGTATTAAAAATTTTCTAAAGTTTCCCCATCTTTTCAGAGTCCTGAAAATTTAATTCAAATTTTTGAAGTTTTGTGAATTAAATTTTGGTGATAAAGTAAATATCAAGTTTTGTGTTATATTAATTTTGAGTATTTTGAGAAGAGAACTTTTATTTTGTTTTGTTAATTTAAACCATTTTTGGAGAAGTATACATTTTTAGTTTAATTTTAATTTCAGTACCTTTTGATCAGACTCTTAATTAGATTTGATTGATTGAGTGATTTTTTGAATAAAATTGAATCAAAAGTTTGTAAACTTTGTAAACTTTTGGGTGAACTTGAATTGCGGGAATAAACCAAGTATTTCCGAAAAGTTGTTTAATTTATAAAGTATTAGCTCCATATAAATTACAAAATATGTGCTTGTAATAACGGTACAATCCATTCATACATATCTTTCAAAATTGTAAACATTACTATGCAAATTAATTTACTTTTTAGATCTCTAAAGATTTTTTTAACGAATTTTATCGTAAGGTACATTTTTAAAATAAGTAAAAAATTAGTGAATGCTAGCCGACTTATGATTAAAATATAAAACATTATCGCGTTTAACTAGTTTAAACTTCAATAATTTAATATTGATATTCTCCAGATTTGTAGAGAAATATAGTCTATCATTTTTAATTTATACAATTAGTTACTGAGATTACCACCAGAGCTATCTGAACTTTAAAAAGAGATAAAAAATTTATAATTTAAGTTTTAAAGTTATAAAAAACATTTCTAGATTCCATTGTCACCTTTAAATTTTATTTAAACTATGTATACTTATATAACTCTATTGTATGACAAAATATAATTAATTATTATCGAGAATATTAGTGAACATATTTAAATAATTGTAGGTTGTGTTGTTTCTAGTATTTTTGTTTGTGATTACAATGAATACACCAAATAAAATTAACCACCTCCTAATATTTGAAATGCTCTTGGAGTACGTAACAAATAAAAGTTATAATTGAGAAAAGGTAAAATTTTACAATTTTAAATTACTCATTGCTCTAATCTTCGGGAAATGTTTTGCGTATTTACTTGAGTCGGCGATTAAACTGAGTCGGTTAATTGACTTACTTGGGAGAGATGAAACATTACTCAGTGAGAAACTCGGACTAGCGTGAGAAATGAAGCGGGGGAGAGCTGATGGGGTTTCTCGTGAAAAACATGCAGCTATTGTTAGTCTTTTACTGCTTAGGAGTATTTTTGAAGTCTTTTATATATACTAGATACTAAAATCACCCAAAAGCTTTGTATGCCTTAGACCACTAAAACATTAGCTTTATATAGTTAGCAATGTCCATTATTTTTAATATAAAATAAAAAACATTTTAAAAAAGTCTGGCTTACCTTATAATATAATAAAAATTTTCCCTTTTAGGAAAAAAACTTAAAATAGGGTTTGAAAATAAAACTACCGAGAGTTACAAGCTAATAATACGGTGTCATAAATGTAATAATTATTTTCATTTGAAATATTTTGATAATACATATTTAGTACGATGCTACTCATGCATCTCCTAAAACCCACATTTACTCCTCGTTTCTCATTTTGTGCTGTACATTGACACTTAAGCTGCAATCCGAAGAGAGTGAAAAAATTAATTAATAAGTATCAGAAGACTCAACATTAGTTAAAGGCTACAGCTAGTGTGGTAATGTAGACATAGTAATTTATTGTCATATACTTGATGTTTTATGATTAAGTATTGTTCACTGATAAGGTAAATATGAATTGAAATTTCCGTGATTTTATTTGGGAAACTCTCAGGAAATCTCATTTTCTCGCTATGATTGTGATTTTCAAGTTACATAACATGACCGAATACGTGGATTACTTGGAAGGATAGGATAGCTCTTATTGCACCCTCCAAATTTCTTTATGTTGATTACTTAAAAAGGTAATTTGAGGTAATCAGTACGAGTATACATATATTTTTATTTTAAGGGAAAACGTTTACAAATAATTTTTGAGCTTTGTCTACAAACAGGTATTATTTAAAATTTTTTCGTATAAAAAATCGGAGTAATCCCAGATCGTAAACAGACTACGTAAAGAATGTAATGAGTAAATTGGCATCAAAATAACATTAAAATGAATTTAAATGTTTAATTTATTGGTTACGTAATATCTCAGGTTATCCTGTTAGGAGACATTCAGAGATGCATCGGTCTCTTAGATGATATACTTCGCTAACGCTACGCTGAGTATTTTGGAAACGAGTCGCAAAAATAAAAGTAACATAATTAAAAGCTTTCAAAATTATACTTTTGATATAAATCTGGCCATATTATGCAGAATAAACTATGGTAAGAAATTATAGAAAGCTCTTATATATTCTAGTGCAAATGGTAGTGGTTTATATAATTAATTAGAATTAATTACAAGAATTTGTTTTTGGCTAGATATATATTTTTTATATAACTTCTGTAGGTCAGAATTCAGTACATTCAAAAATCCTATATATATATATATATATATATATATCTTTATTTATGTAAATTTTTTATTAGCATTTCGTGTAGAATTTCAAATCTTTTTATACGTAGATTACAAAGTAAGGAGCTTTTTTAGTAGTGGTCATTTTGGCACAGGTTTATGCAGATGAAACGACTTGATAATTATGGTGACTGTTAAGTTTAAAACGCACAGTCACGGAGTTGCCTATTGCCTAATGCAACTCTGAACAGAGAAGTAAACTTCAAGGTGTGATATGATTGTCTTTGTGTTAACTCGGCTTTGTGCTGTGCCGGTGGCTTAGGGCCATGCTGTGCTCCAGACGGATCAGGGCCGATCTCAATGAAGTGTCGCTTGTGATCGCACCCACGAGGGGATGTCCTCAAGGAGGCATCCTGTCACCTCTACTGTGGAATATAGTAGTAGATGGTCTACTTGAGGACTTACTAACAATGGAATCTATGTCCAAGGATATGCAGACGACATAGTCCTTATGGTACAGGGAAAATATACAAATATTGTTGTTGATATCATGAATACCAACCTTCAACATGTACACAACTGGTGTCATGGAGAGGGACTGAAAGTAAATCCCTCTAAGACAGTAGTTGTACCATTCACTAGGAAATAGAACCTAGAGTCTCTTTCTAGGCTGAAACTCGTATCCACACAGCTTGAGTGGTCAAAGACAGTCAAATATTTAGGACTGACTCTAGACCATAAGCTTACGTGGAACGATCATCTTAAAAATATCCTGCATAAAAGCAAAGTGGGCGCTCATGACGTTCCAGGAGACTTGCAGGAATCTCATGGGGCGTAAAACCCCATATAGCACTATGGCTTTACAAAGCAGTTGTAAGGCCTCAAATCACTTATGGTTCATTAGTCTGGTGGACAAAGGTGAATCAGGTAACTGCTAAAGCCAAGCTCAAAAGCTTACAAAGGCTTGGGACAATCTTTGCAACCGGAGCATTTAGGAGCAGTCCCTCAGCGACCCTCGAGGTGGCTTTAGGACTTCTACCTCTTGATGTCCATATTAAAGCTAAAGCGCGTAAGTCAGCCTATCGGCTGATGGTTGCTGGCTTGTGGAGGAATGGCGCGTCTAACGCGGGCCATGGCACCATCACTGAAAGCGCTATTCTCGAAATTGTCTCCGACACAATGAGAACAGAGTTCATATTCAATAAGCCATTCTCTGTTGACTTCTACTCCAGAGATGAGTGGAAATCGCTAGATAACATCCCAATAATAAGAAAGAGCTTTGTCTGGTACACGGATGGCTCGCTTATTATGGGCAGAACTGGATATGGAGTGTTTAATCAATCCCCTAGAACTGCCCTTTGCGGCAGTTTGGGACGGAACTGCTCCATATTTCAAGCAGAAATCTATGGTATTCTGACCTGTGCCAACCTAGGCCTTACCAGAGGGTACTATTACATCCAAACTTGTGTGGGAGTGCTTTAACACTCTCTGCAAACTTGGATCACGCAACTTTGTGCGTCTTGGTTGGGTACCGGGCCACACAGGCATAGGTGGCAACGAATGCGCCGACAGGCTTGCCAAAAGCGGAGCAAGCATGCCATACACCGGTCCAGAACCGAGTTGTGGTATAAGCAAGTCAGCCGCTTACCAAAGTATAAACAAATGGTCCAGGAAGACACACCGCTTGCGGTGGCAGAGTCACCAAGGACAAGCACTCGGCAAAAGAGTGCTTGCTGATTCTAGCTCCGGCTTCACCAGATGGCTGATGGGGCTGGGCAGGGATCGGGTTAAGCAAGTGATTGCCTTGATCACTGGACACGGCCACTTCAGGAAACACCTAAACACTCTAGGTTTACGAAATGAGGGACTCGGAGTGTAAACTTTGCAATAAGTCTGAAGAGACTGCAAAACACACATAATACAGGACTGTGAGAGACTGGGAGCAAGGAGAAGGGCTCTTTTCGGTGATAAACAACCAGGCGACGAACCAGATGCTGAGTATCGGGGGAAAAGCTTCTTAGCCTAATTAAGGGCACAAAGATAGGCTTACCCCTCTAACATCAAAGGGGCACACAATAAGCTCAGGTTGACGTGTGAGGATCTGTGAATCCACCCCAATACCCCAACGCTAACTCGGCACAGGACCGTGCCCTTCTCATTTTTGGAAGGGGACATCATTGGGGGCCATCGTTACTTTTGTGGCAAGGAGGCTCTACCATCGAGTTGATGTCTGAAGTTACGTTCCTAATCTTGTTTACAGGTACCGAATTGGGGACCACAACTGGAAATGTTTGTTGCGAGGGGAGTATGGTTACTAATGCAGTACAGGCTTTCGATCGGAGGGTCTTGTTGTTCAGAGGCGAAGCTATTGTATTGTTTTATATCTCTGCGATTATACCTGAACTAACGTTTGGGGTTTTTGTGTCGTAGTTAAATGCTGAGTCCGATGATTAAGAGCTTGCATCCTAAGAATAATGTGTCTGCCAAATACCGGTGCTAACCCAGCTGACACGGTTACTGACTTATATGATTGTCTTAATCTTACTCGTTTGTGCATTACAATACTCAGGCTATGACCAGGAGGATTGTTTGCAAACTTCAGTAGGAAATGCCTTATCTAATCTTGCGCTATAAATGAGTTGTAGAATTTATGTATAATGTGTATTACACATTATTTCAATACATATATCTCAACGAATTTTCTTTGACAAATCCATCAGGATTATGATGTTTTCAACGAAGGAATTTTTCAAGGGGCTTTCACTGATCAACGCAATACTCTGTCACCTCTTACATTATTTGCCTTCTAAAAACGAAAAACATTATATTAATTAAAATATTTTGACATTGGACGTTGAAGATTTTACAGTTTGATTTACAAGAAACTGAAACTGATGAAAAAGATGATTTATGAAAAAAGATGTTTTAAATGTTCGCACCAAGTTTAATTATATTAAAAAAAGATTAATAAATATTTTTATAATTTATACATTGTGCTTTAACACATTCAAATATAAATTCTTTAACAAAAATATTCTTTCGAGGAGGATATAAACCTTAAAATTCGTCTAATTTCCAACGTAATAGGTACGTTGACCTACAGCCAATTGGAGTCTTTACATGAAAACCGTAAAGTTGCAGCCTAAATACTAATTTTAAATAATTCAGTATTTAGCTCAAAAAGGGCAAAGGTTTGTATTTGCTTTAAAATAAGCTTGGTTTTTTAATGTATTTAAATGATAGTACATGTGATTTGAAGGTAATACTACAACTAATGAATACCTAACGCTTGCACCATGCTACTATTTTAGGCAATAAATATAGTGTTGTTTGACTGGGATATATATATATGTACCCATAAATTCAAGGATATTTAAAATTCCACTACATATTCTGTTCTATTATCCACATAGTGCATGTACAGTCATCTCGTGTGCATGATAAAATGTGTAGTTCATTTTTTTCTAAGATAAAAAAAACTTGGATTTTTGAAATATAAAACTCCACTATTGCAGACTAATTAGGAATAGTATAAACATGTAATTTTGAACAGTGTCCCCGGATATTGTATACAAACTCTAATAATATTGCAAATACATCATAACTTTAGACTAGGAACATTTTATTATACATTTTATAATTATGCTCATTCACAAGTTTATTACATTAAAAGTTATGTGTTGGGGTAGCGTTCCGTTTAGTGTTTACTAGAAGTAGTGACGTCAGTAATATAAGAATAGAGGTGAGACGTAAGCAGCAGTTTACATAAAATATTATTTTATATCGATGGAAACAACGTGGCATAGACATAATTTAATTTTTATTAACAAACTCTAAAATTTATGTTGCTGAATGTTTCAAACTTTGCTCAATTCACAGTTAATCAGGGAAGTAGCACCACGAACTCAATGTGATGGCCAGAAACAGGACCTGGACTTACATGGATGAGTTACTTTAATTCTTTATAAATAATAGTTTTTTAATCACTACTTCTCTATTATTTTAAGATAATTAAGCTAGTGTGACTAACCTATTGGTGTTAGAGTTGTGGTTTGAACATCGCAGAATGGTAAAAAACATACTTATAGCTTTCATTTTATGAGTCCTATACAGAAGTTAATAATTACAAACAATTCACATAAAATATTTGAAAATTAAATGAAATATAAATAATTTGTACTTTACATAAATTTGTCAAGGAATTGATTGTTTTAAATTAACTTATAACATTAGTTGTTTTAGTATTTTACTTCCCTTAAGGAATTATATAATTGCTGTTTAAATGTACAGTAAAACAGTTTCTATTTAGTTATAGCGCGTTTACAATTAACAGGATGTTTACATGAGAAATATTATCTTGATCACCAAAAAACGTTCGTGTATTTTGTAAGCTAAGAAATATCTTAAATTTATGTTTTTAAATCCTAACAGTACTCTAAGTATACAGAAAGAATCAGTTTACAATAATTATCTACACATAGTCCAAGCTCCAAGTCCAAGTCCAAGTCCAAGTCGCTGTGACTGTGGGGGGGGGGTGGATCCTCCACATCTTTCAAGGCCTCTGCCGGTTAGGCTTTTGCCTTGTATCTCGAGGGTCAAAACCCTAGTAGCTTTCGCTACCTGTCAGTAGGGTGAAGTGTCGTGGTGCAGTCGAAGTTGTAGTCGATGTCATCACTCATCCATGGGAAGACGCAGTAGGGGGACCTCCTGGGCTCGAATCTCACGTATGTGATCCCACGGTGAGGAATCTGCAGCTTCATCAAAGCTCGATGTCAGGCCCTTTTACGAATTTCCTGATAGTAGGGACGTTGGACGAAGCCCTGACTACGGTGTTCCTCACAAACCAAGACGACCCAGTGGCCCGCCGGAGACACACGATCTGGACAGCGAGCAACTGCCTCCTTGCGGTCTTGCAGGTCAGGTGGTACCATGCTGGGGCCGCATATGTGAGCTTTAGTCGTATCAGAGCCGTGTAGAGCAAGACCTTCGTCCTGGTCGGTAGCTTCGTGGAGTCATACCGTACTTGACTGAAGTCTTCCACGGTATGTCGTCGCCGTTGAGTGACAGGAGACGGCCGTCCGCTTGTCTCCTTGTCCTTGTGAAGTTGATGACTTCACATTTGTCAACGTTGACCTTGATCCTCCACGTGGTCAACTAGGGCTCCAGTAGGTGCAGCTGCCGCTGGATGTAGAACCCAGCCATCCTCAGGTTGGCAGAAGTGGCCGTGAGGAGCGCATCGTCCGCGTACAGAGAGAGCTGCACTCACGGAGCGACCGGAAAGTCGTTTGTGTACCACAGCTACAGGATCGGGCCGAGGACTGATCCCTGTGGCACACCAGATGTCACTGGGCGGGTCGTGGAGGTGGATCGGGCAACGCTGACGGAGAAGGTCCGGAGGTGGAGATAGCTGCGGAGCAGCCGGAAAATCCTGCCAGGCAATGGAGACGATGACAGCTTAAAGAGCAGTCCCTCGTGCCACACCTTGTCGAAGGCTTTGCTCACGTCTATCAGGACCGAAGTGGAGCTGTGCTTCCTTCCTACAGCTCACGTGATGTTGTTCAGGACTCTGCGAAGCTGAAGGGTGGTGGAGTGGCCGGTGCGGAAGCCGAATTTTTCTGTCCTGATAGACGTGAAGAACTCCTCAGGTAATCTCGCCAAGACGATCTTCTCCAGAATCTTGGAGAGCACAGGCAGGGGGGAGATCGCCCTTTGGTTCTCCGAGAAGAGAGGGTCCTTGCCGGGCTTGGGTATCATAACCACCTTGGCATCCTTCCGGGTGGTCGGGAAGTGAGGCAGGCGTAGGCATGAGTTGAAGATGCAGGTGATCGTGACGATCACCCAAGCCGGCAGATTTTTCAATGCCGGAGTTCCTAAGGAGTCTGGGCCAGGGGCCTTCTTCGGGCGAAGGCGGCGAATGTCGTCTTGCACTTTAAGTGTAGTCTCAGTGGTCAGTAGGTCGTCTTCTTCAGGTTGGTATTCCTCCAGGAAGTTTTTCAATCATTTCGCACGTGTCCTCGTCGTAGACATCCGCGTGTGGGGAGAATTGGTCTTTCATGGTGTCAGCGAAGGCCTCTGCTTGATCTCCAGGGGAGTAGACAATACCACGCTGTCCATGAAGTGGTCGGTTGGTCTTCTTCTCCTTTCGAAGTGCTCTGGAGATTTTCCAGATGCCGCCGAAACCACCGTCAGCTTGATGTTCTACAAAGTCGTCCCAAGCAGCCGTTCTGTGTTCAGCCAGGAGACGAGAGCATTTTCCTGGCCTGGCAGTTGAAGGTCTGCTTGGCGTGGGGACATCGGGACTGCTGATACTCCTCTGTCAACTCCTTGGGTAGAGGTGGAGTGATGTCAGGATGGAAGTCAAGTCGTTTACTTGTCAGTCTAGCTGGTCCGGTGACTAGGCAGGAGTTGGTGGTGGCCCGATGTCTGTCAGCGAGGTGGTTTGCAAAGTTGTGCTAGTTGATCTTGGTAGGACGAGTAGGAGGATATGATGGCGCTCCGTCATCCGAGAGGTCGAAGACAACTGGCACGTGGTCTGACGAGAGATCAGACACTGCAAACACCTCGATGTGTCCGTCCAGCGAGCCAGCTAGACCGATGTCCAGTATGCCCGGGAGGTGCCGTCCATTGTGATTGTAGTTTGCGTTGGCTCCTCAGGTGTCAGTAGTTGGATGTGGATTCGGTTGTCCAGGAGACGGTGGAGACTTCTGCCGTTGGAGTTGGTGTTCCGGCATCCCAGTCCAGAAGCTTTGCTATTGAGGTCCCCAGCAACAAGTGCAGGGGAACCAGGACGCAGCAGGGGGCATCAAGGCAGCAAGTTTACATAGTGTTTCTAGGTGGATTGTAGACGGAGGCAATCTCCAGTTCGGCTCCGCTGTAGTGGATGGGAATCCGGGGTGATCTCAGCTCCTGGGGCAGGGACTGCTGCCAGGAGACGATGGGTCACTCGCCGATGCACCATGATCGCCGAGCTTCCGCCGAGTAGGTTGTTCTGCAGCTGCCTATCGGTGTGGTATATCTGGTAGCTTCCTTCGGGCAGAGGCTGGACGGATGATTTTCACCACATCGTACGCAGTGGAGCTCACGGTGGGCAGTGGCTGGAGCCATGCCCAAACCCCTGGCATCGGTGGTGGCACTGGACTGGTCCACTAGGCGTGGTGTACTTCCTGACCTCTAGCCTGCAGAAGAACAGAGTCCGGGTGGTATAGACATCAGTAGGAGGCCGGATCCTATCGCCTCCACGGAGCGTGATGAGCCACAGGCTGGTCGGTTTGTCCACGTCTTGTCTTCAGGGGCTTGGCCTCCACGATGCCATAGCCATTCTCCTTGGAAAGCCTCGACGACCTTGAGGAGGCGCTCAGTGGTTCATGGCGAAAGTGTTGGAACTTCAGCTTCTGTTCCTGTAAGTACCTTTGTAGTTGCCGAAAGTGGGCCACGGTGCTCGTTCTTCCAGTCCGTAGCGTCCGAGAGGTGCAGATTGCCTCCAGGTCGCCCCCAACCAGCTGTTGTGGACGTCCAGGATGATGGTAGGAATGCGTGGCCCTCGCTCGACGTCCATGTCCTTCGCCTGCGTTGGTGTCCGTTCCGTCGGCTTTTCGGCGGAAGAGTCGGAGCTGGAGCCACTTGTCGTTTCCGCAGACCCGCGGCGGGACGGCCTGAAGTTCCAGAGTTGGCCTCAGAAGTAGCTGGATCCATCAGCTGGGCAACTGGAGCAGAAGTCCCCGGTGGTGTCAGGTGGCCTTTGGAAAGGCATTTATTGGGATTTCGACCGGCGTGGGCTCCCCTGGCACTTGGTCGCCGCACCCTGACAGCTCCCGGGGGTAATCCCGACTTCATCCGGGCCCCGTTCTCCTGTCCCGGGTGACACGGCGTTGCCCTGGTCGAGATATAGTCGGCAGGCCGTGGATGGTCTCCAATGGGCCATCGGAGGTCTCCATCAGGCCGTGGGAGGGTCGCTGGGGCAGCAGGAGCCGCAATCCGGGCCTATTTTACAGAAGAATCAACCCTAAAAAGTCGAGGTGGTTGCTGACCAGTCAGTAGTCCTTTATTCATGTAAACTTTATGTGTGCTCTTGTTTTTCTTGATTTTTAACCTTCTTTGATCTTCTGAGTCTGAACTATAATGAACATTCTGTGGGTGAATAGTTCCTGTCTTCATCTATGTCATCATCACTATTATCAATCAAAGCTTTTGAAAATATTAAATCTATTACTATTTTTGCTGATCCATTGTTTTACGGTCCAAGCTATATACTATCCGTTCATACATATCTGATAAATATTGGAAAGATCACTTGAAGAATTATTTACTTAAATATGTCTGAGTTATATCACTCAGGCATTTAATACCAAGTGAAATATTGAAAACAATTTCAAATAAACGAATAGTACTTGATTTAGGAATAAAATTTTATAACTTAATAACATTTAAATTGTTTATACTAAATAAAATAATAAGTATATTATACAGAATTTTAGGAGAAATATGGTCTTTAAATGTTGATTTAAACCAATTAGTTACTGAAACCATCACCAGAGCTCTGAAGTTAACCTCCACAGACATTCAGAATTAAATTTGATTTCCCCTTTTTTTTTGTTTCTTGCCGTAGTACAACAATTGTTTTCTTCATTTTGTAACATATCTTGTAGTTATTGAACATTCAATTTTGGAAACTAAATTACAGTTTTGTTAAAATTATTTAGATTTAATAAATTCCTTTTTAAAATAAATATAAAACGGAACTGAAAAGTACCTTTGTTCCTATTAGTTAAGAATAAAAGAGATAATAATATTATTTTTAATTAAAAATATAAATCGGAACTGTACTACTCTATAAATTATTAAATATGTCAAGTATCACGTAATGTAAGATTATTATGTACAATGCCGCTAAATTACTTAACAAACAGCATGTATTACTCAGTCCCTCATAAAGAGGTTGACGCTTAACTTCTTGATTAAACATTAAGAGCCTTTTTGGCATAACAAAGTTCCAGAAACCAAATGAAATCGCTACTAATGACGTCATGGAAACGTAGCAATATTGTAAAGATAATTAGGAGAATTATATCTTGGGTTAAGAACTTTTAATTCATTATAATAGAGGCGGAATTAGTTTTAAAAAGCGAGGTAGCCTTGTTAAAATAAACAATTTAGTTGTTTTTATCTAAAAATAAGTCGGTAACTTTGCTACTTTACTTCTGATTCATTAAATAAGATAAAACTTTTTTGAGTTGGATGTTGAACCCGCTGCGTAGTCCTATGTGAAGTGATTGCCTAAAAGAAAATTTTGTTACTGTGAAATGTGTTTAGTGTTTAAATTTATTTGAATCCTAAAGGTTGTAATTAGCAAGTGTTTGCGTTATACCTAGGTTAATGCATTAACCTCCTGCCTCCTCTGTCTTAGTCACTCAATAATGCAGTTTATTTTATTTTGCATTTTTTTTCTTTCGATGCAAGTGAGCTCAGTCTTGTGTCTTCCTGTTTACCCGGATATGTACAGGAAAATGTTGCATAACATTGATTGTTGGTATTGGTTGTGAAATTTTAGGCTGCCGTTTATCTAATCCTATATTTTTAATCAACGACTTCACAGTTGAGTTTACTAAGTAATATTGAACGCCAGGCCCGGATTAGTCCCAGCCCGGGTCTTCATTTTTGTAAAGACGAAATACACGCAATCAAATGGGACACCCGCCCAAAGCGACCGGACCGGATCAACCCAACCCGGCCTGGCCCGGGTGGACTCGGCCACACGGCACCAATACAGTTGCCCCAAAAGCCGACCGAGGCCGGCTAGACCGGGCTGGGCTAAGCTGGTCCGGGCTGGTCGCTGTGGGCGAGTGTCCATTTTATTGCATGCATTTCGACAATTCAAGAAGGCCAGAAGGGTGGTGATGGTATGGTGGTTTGGAGATACCCCTTCTACATGGTTTCCTTATCTGTCTAGAGTTTTTCCATTCTCTGAAACGTACCCTCAGCATTGCAGGTCTTTGTATTGGTCCCCCAGAGAAAAATGGTTAGTTATCAGCTATATTCAGACGAAATATTGTAAGAGGTCAGGGAAGAGATGAGAAAAATCAAACACATTATTCTCTTTTTAGTTACTTTAACTTACTTTTTAGATTGGTATCTGAATCCAGTACCTTGGTTTCTTGTTTGCCTTAGCCTCATAGCAAGCTATAGCCATCACAATGTCTTCTCTGTCAGAAATTGTATCTTTATAACTTGACATGTTTCATAAGCCACGCACGAGTAGATAGAAGTAGTAACAGTGATTTCTCAACGGTAAATTAACGTTGTGTGAAGTTGGAGAGAGACTACTGAGTGCGCTGGTGCAGATGGAGTAGATTATCACGGCGTTGATGTAACAAGGGCTGACCGGGGCCGGGCCGGTCGTAATGGGCGGTACATCTGGAAATGCGTGGAGGTGGGACCGGCAAGGGCCGGAGTGAGCCGGGCCTAAATACTAATTTTTTATTTTTATGGTAAAAAATAAGTTTTTTGTAATTTATAAATTAATCCTGAATTAATACAGGCTTTATCATACATTTGTTTGCTTCAGGACACCCTCTACTTGCTTGTAATATCTCTATGAATAAAAGTTGAATCATCTGTTTAAAATTTTTACATAAATCATTATAATGTTTGCATTGTCATAAAATCGTGAAGTAAGATTAGAAATAATTCTTGGAAGACATTTAAGAGTAAAACTAAATTTCAGATTATGTATATGATATGGGTTTTGTAATTGCATTGGTTAAAATTACATGACAAAAGTGTCTCTGGGTGCGATTTTAAACGAAAATATCATACATATACTATAAAATGTACGACTATAATAATCACAGAACGGGAAGTTTTTTGCGTTTCAGTAATAGTCGTGACGTAAGAAGAGCCTTGCCTGCACCAGTCAAGATTAAAAGGAAATAATAAAAACAGCTGAAACATACCCAAGAGTACAATGTATAAAAATTATGTATACCATAGAAACAACAAGATACAGGTTTTCTTTAAGTAATTTTTCGATAGCTCACTTTATGATCAAAATTGTTATATTTCAAGCACGTCCGGATAACTCCACCTGGACACATTATGGCCAGGACCAGGACCAGAATTTACAGATAAGTTACTTTTATTATTTCTTTAGAATATAATTCACCGTCTTCTCCTCGATATCACCACCTAGCAAAGCAGTTTACACATCCTAACTTTAAATGAAAGAACATCGGAACAGTTAAATGAAGTGACAACACTAATATTAGAGTAAACAACATTAAAATAAGTGTTGTTATTTGGATGATTTTTGTGTCCAGGTTTATTAAGGTTGTCATATCTTTGTTTAACAACTGGAAAACGTGTGTTTGTAGGTTGTTTATAATCCGCTCTGTACCCAAAAATACAGGGAGAATCGTTTTGTAATTTGATATTTTCATTCAATAATTACAGAATAGAATTAAACCTGTTTTTTCATAATTGATAAAAAATAAAAATTCTTAAAAGAGAAGCATATTCTTACTTAGGTAAACAGACTTCTTTCTGACGTATTTTCATGTAATAAATATCAAAAGGTAAATTAAATTAATTTACTCTGGCTGAATAATAATATCAGTTTCTCGACTAAACCATGTTACATTGTATAAATTAGTTTTTTTAATGGAATGGAGTATTTTTTTAAAGAAAGATATTCTACGACCTTTACCTTAATGAATTAGTTACTGAATAGTACACCAGAGCTCTCTCCTGTCGTAGAGTTTAATCACTCAATGTCTTACCGAACTCCGTTATAGCGTATGTGTAAACACAATAACTAAAATAGTGAAGTATTTGTATGATATTTATATTCTCATATTTTTAATAACTTTTTATGTGACTTGAAAAGTATGCAGTATTTCCGACAACTTCAATCAAATACTCCAAAGTAAATAAGGTTTAAAATAATTACATTACGTATTGTAGATTCCAACACAATATAAATCAAAGGTTTATATAAATAAAGTTCACTAGATGTTTTAGAAGGTATATTCCGTCTATATTAATCGACGTGGATGTCTCACCTTATAATGAGCTGGTTAATTTTAGGAATAAAATTGCTTCAGGAACAAAATAAAGTAAGCAATTTGGCACAGATGGAAGTATAGCGGACCCACTTTATCGTCAGCAGACATCACAGAGACATAGCAGGGCAGGTAGTTGTGTGGTCGATACAATCTGTAAGTAAGCAATTTGGCACACATGGAAATATAGCGGACCCACTTTATCGTCAGCAGACATCACAGAGACATAGCAGGGAAAGTAGTTGTGTGGTCGATACAATCTGTAAGTAAGCAATTTGGCACACATGGAAATATAGCGGACCCACTTTATCGCCAGCAGACATCACAGAGACATAGCAGGGCAGGTAGTTGTGTGGTCGAGACAATCTGTAAGTAAGCAATTTGGCACACATGGAAATATAGCGGACCCCTTTATCGTCAGCAAACATCACAGAGATATAGCAGGGCAGATAGTTTTGGAGCAAGACAATCTGTAAGTAAGCAATTTGGCACAGATGGAAATGTAGAAGACCTATTTTATCGTCAGCAAACATCACAGAGATATAGAAGGGCAGACAGTTTTGGAGCAAGACAATCTGTAAGTAAGCAATTAGGCACACGATTACAAATCAATAACATCGAAACCTTTTATAGATTTTACAACTAACTGTTGTGAGGAAAAATAGGTATAAAATACATAAGCACAATTAGTATTTTGTTGTATGAAAAACTCAGATTTTAATAATAGAAACAGCAATTTTTGTACGGGAATTTTAACATTTTAACTTTTTTAAATACTACTTTACCAAAGACACTTAAATAAAAATCCAAAGTTTTTTAAAAAATACGCTTTTTGGAAACAGTTTGTAATAAATAAAGTTGTTTTTACCCACTGAACATTCTTTTAATTGGAGCAAAATCTTATAATTTACTTCAGAAAATGAGTTTCACGTCAAAAAAATAAAAGCGAAATTTAGACAAATTAATAGTATCGTTTTTATAGTTTGTTATAATGTAAAATGCATTGAAAAATATTTTAAATTATAAACTTGGAAAGTTTGCGAAAAACGCCGACTTAACCTCTTGTAGTGCGATGGCAGCACTTTTAGGGATTTAACAGTTGCGTAATATCATTAATCTTTGTACCATTAACATTTTGTCGAGTAGACACGACAATTAAAAATAAAATCACCACAGACTATTTGAAAATTATATGAAATGTATTTAATCTCCAACTTCTCACCTGTTTTTTCAAACAATTAGATGTTTATTTAATAACTTGTCAAAATAGTATTTTGTTTTCCCTAAGGCACTACATAATTTCAGTTTAAATGTGATGTATATTAGACTACTTGAGCTGATACATTAATGCGGAAGCTTTGGACAAATCTACGCAAGTTCTTTTAGTTGCAGATATAATAATTGGTAATAACAAGAAATATCGAATAGTGTCCCTGGATGATGTACCTTAACAATAATAATTTACACATATACACGATATTGTAAGACAAGTAACAGAACTTGTTTGTCTCTATAGCTTTTATCTGTATGGGTAATTATATAACAAGAATCAGTTTAATGTTAATATATTGTACACAAACACGTGAAGGTGAAAACCAAAATAAATAGTAACAGGTGAATCACATACAACAGTGTGAATATTTAATATTGTTGTAATATCCATAGAAACAACAAAGTACATGTTAATTCAATGTTTTTTTATAAATTAAAAAGTTTTTTAGAGAAGTCGTTGAACTCACACCACGTTGGTTTGGAGGAGCCCACAAAAACAAGTGTGATTAGGCTAAAGGCTTGATAAGAACCAGGAGTCTTTTAGTAGTTTAGTATAATAACTAAAGTATTTAGACACGCAGGACGTGGAAAATCTACACCGGGATTTCATCCAGTACTATGGCAAAGACCAGGATCGAGAAAAGGACTTTTAGATGAGTTACTTTAATTATTTATAATTCAAAGTTTTTCTCTAACTATTCTTCTTACACTATGTAGTTTAAATCCTAGATTTAGCGATTAATAATTATAGAAAAACCCATTGAAAAAGTTCCTATGTAATAATGTAGTTAATAACAGGATTGTAATATAAATTTAAAATAATTTTATTGCATTTGTTAGCGAAGTTTAATTTAATCAACAAATAACTTTCTTATATTTTGTGGGCAAACAGAAAAAAAATCCTGATGTAATTTATATAAATCCTTTAAGTACTCTTAGCGTACAGAAAGAATCAGTCTACAATCACATTCAAAATCACATCTAAATGTCCAAGTCCAAGTCGCTGTGACTGTTGGGGAGGGGGGTGGATCCCCCATATCTTTCAGGGCCTCTGCCGACACCTAAACGTTTTTAGGTCCTTTCATACAAATTTGATAAATAGTTTAAAGATTACTTAGAGAATTAGTTGGTTAAATATGCCTGAGAGACATCTTTCAGGCATTTTATTGTAGTGTAATATTAAAAACAATTCGAAAATAGTGAATTCTAGTTGACTAAGAAAAAATGAATAACTTAATTACATTTACTTGTTTACAATGAAAACATAAATAAGGATATTGTACAAATTTGAAGAGAAATACGGTCTATAAATTTTAACTTATGTAATTAGTTGCTAAAATTACCACCAGAGCTCTTTATAAATATGCAAGACTATTAAAGTAATACAGCTATAGAAATAACTTATTAGAACCCATTTTCGCCTTTATTAAATTTTCACAATTAATAATAATACTACCATATTGCAAGCCAAATTATAATCAATCGTTGTAGATAATATTTTTAAACATACTTTAAATAATTATAAGTCATGTGTTTTTATGTAAATTTTTATGTTTTTGACTGCAATGTATATTTTTGTAACTCATTATTGTGGTTCATTATTTAACCACAACATTAATGTGTATTTTTAATGAATCGTTTTAAAACCTCCAAACCTTTTTAAGCTTCGTTCATACATATTTGACCAATAGTATTGATTACTTAAAGAATTATTTACTTAAATATGTCTAAGAGACATCTTTTAGTCATTTTATATCAGTGTAATAATGAAAAAATTAAAAATAGGGAATGTAACTTGACATAGGATTAAAATTCATAACTTAATTGTATTCGATTGCTTGCACTTAAAAATTAAATAACAATATTGTACAAATTTCATGAGAAATATAGTCTATAATTGTTGATTTAATCAAAACCTTACTGGAACTACCGCTACAAGTTAAAATTAAACCTTCACAGACATTCTGAATGAAAATCAATTTCTAAACTTCTAGACGAAACGTTAAGAGCCTCTTTGAGTCAAAAAAATTGCAGGACCAAAATAAAAGCACTCTTATAAATGTAGCAACACTTTAGCGTCAATTAGGAGATTTATACTTTTAATTAAGAACTTTTAAATAATTATAATAGAGATGTATTTTGTTTTTTTAACTGTTAAAATATTACATTTAGTAAATTCAATAATTAAGTTTTTTTCATTTTAAAACTATCTATTATACCATTTACGTAAATAGTTGCTATGAAACTCATTCATAATTAGAATTAAATTTTATTTATTTTGTTTTAGCATGATTTTAAAGTTAAACAAACTCGTAATATTTAAATGTCTATACATGGTTATGTGTTAATTTTTTGTAAACATAATATTATTGTGCAAAATTGAATTGAGATAATTTTGTATTCCTTAGAAGATGGAATTAGGAAATATTTAATAGCATAAAGATAACTTCATTTAGGCACAGAATGTCTACAAAACTTCATTGGACTTTATAATATTACAATACTTGATTGTGTGGTATGTTCTGATATTCAGATTACATTTAGCACATATTATATTATGAGCTAAATTTAGTTCAATGAGTGTGTAATGTTTTGTTTATGAAGAGTACCGAATGCTTACTAGTTTTATATTTTTGAAATTTTGGTAAATTTTAGAAATATTTTGCTTATTATTTATTGATTAATTGATTAGGTTGTAAATTTTAGAAAATGCGTTTCGTAATCTTAATGTAGACGTAGGAGGGCATTATCATTAATAGTTCTGTAATAATATCAGAGCAAATGTGATACGTAATGTTGCAGATAACTCAAGGAGATTTTATCTGCCAGTTATTAGATATTTATTGCTTATGTGTTGTCTAAATTGAATGTAAAAATTACATAGTATAAATTTGTGTTATACACATACTTGAATTACATATTTTATATTCACGATTCTTGGGTTACCATATGAACAAATACATGACTAAATGGTTGAGTATTAATAAGTACTATTATTCATAGGAAAGTCAAATATACAAAACATTGTAAAATTAATTTCATTTCTATTAAGCATTTTGTTTAGTAAATGTTAAGTAAAAGTTTAGTATTAAACGTGCTGTATCCCCAATACACGCTGAACCATAACTACTACTCTCCGCGCACCGTTCACAGTTGAATCGTGTTCTTCAGTACCATTACAATGTATAATATACCACGCGTCATATAAAACACTGTGGATACATGCAAAATTTGATGCCCTGTTGAACATGTTATGCTTGATGTGTCTTGCACAGTCAGACAAATATCACATAGAAAAGAAATTTTTAAAACTCCAGCAGACAAAGAGAAGTTATTACTGCCAAATTTTTATGGAAACACTTACGGATAGTCGAGGTCAATAAACGTGTTACAAGTCAAACATTAAATCCCGCAAACTTACACAGTGTGTGGGGAATTATAATTATTTAAACATTTCCTCGTTGTTATATTGGACAACTATTAAAATAACGTAAACATGTTCACAAAATCAGGTGAATTCCATGTAATAACAAGCATTATAATTCAACACCAATGTTACGTATAAAGAATTAAGCTCTACAGAACCAGTTATAAGTCAGTTCGCTCTCGAGATATACATACACATTCTCCAGCCCTTAATAGGCTTCACTAACGATCAGAAATAAAGATTAAGGTGACACAGGTGTTTGTAATATCAGTAGCCGTATTTTACAAAGATAAAAAAGTCAATCTTTGCATGCAAACTCACAGAATAGTAAATAAGTTTAAAAAATGTCTTCATGTCTGCTATTAAATAGAACCGACATTGCCAGATTGTTGCTGCGAGTTGCCGGTCGTCATTCATCACGAATACAATCCATTTTAATAAGCGGAAATGCCATACGTTACTCGAGGGGATGGACAAAATATAATTACTGTCTGTCTGTCTATCCGCACAATATCTCGAGAAATCAGTTGTAGAACATTTTCCCGAAGCTTAATTTATATACAAGCAACACCGAGTTTAATGATGGTAAACGTCACTCCATTAGAATTGACTCGGCATTTAAGAATATTTTATGTTAATTTTAAAGGTAAAAGGTAACCAGGATAGCGTTATAAAATTACAGAATAAATAAATTTGATAACAAACTGAAAGTTATATACAGTTTTAAGACCATTATATTCAAAGCATTTATGTTTTCAAATTTTAGTCTTTACTTAATATTATCACAACACCTCACACATCATTATATCCATGGACAATCATCACTCGCGTTGGACAAACTTCCTCATAATAGACAAATACTAGATTTCTAAATACATAAAAAATTACACTTCCAAATAAAATGTTCTATTACTAGAGATAGCAATATTTATTAGAAACATTGAATATGTGTGAACATAAAATGTTTTAATGGAATAACTCACCGTTTGATGTAAACAATTGTCGTACAGAGGAGTGCAGTTGTAATCAAGAATCGTCACAAGTTCCATTACGAATGCGTACAGAGCACATGTAGAAACATGATTGTACTTATGTTAGGATCCTTTGACATTTAGCCTGTCTTTTTTAATTTTGTAATGAACGGGTACGAGAAACGTAACGAACTTTTCTGTTTGACGGTCATACAAGAAACAATAACTTGTATAAGTGCTCCAATATTTCATTTGCGTCTAAGTTTTTTTTTATAGTTATTAGAAGGCCTCATTGACTGTATTTTTTTTGTATTAAAACAGTTTACAGTTATGACGTTATTATAAAATATTTTTCAAAAAAAATTGGTTCTTAAAATTAATTTATATCGATATAAACATATTGTATAAGTGTCAAATGTAACATGATGGCTATTATTGTCTTCCACATACTAGGAAGTGCGACGCATTGAACCCTTTAAAATCTGAATAGACATTACCTTCCGCCCGGGTCAATATATTTCCATATTTTATTCCACGAATTTGTAATATTGTTGAAATAATATAAGAAGTGGCTGAGATTTAGCAAAGACTATCACTCGTTCGTAGTCAACCTTCTGACTGTCTGCTCTCTTGAAAATTAATCGATCTATACAGGAGTGCTTGAAGAGTCTAATATCTTCTGTACTCGTAAAAGTATAAACACAACTTCGCACATTCAAATAAAGCCTAAAATTTACCTTTTTGATAGAGATTAGTCTATTTTACCAAAAATGGATGGCCCCGCCAGGTGTCAGTGGAAAAATCTTAAATGTAAAAGTAGATTGATATGCAATTTATTTAAAGTTCTTAATTATTAGAACGTTATTCTGAAAATTAGACATCGAAATATTTATCTTAAACAAAAAGGCGGCGATCGAAAATTTTCAATATTGATCCTATGTGCAAGTTTTTTGAATGCGTTAGAACTATAAGTAAACCATATCAGATGGAGCTACAAAAATCACATTTGAAATTCTTGAACCTTATTTTGAGTGTGAAATTTGGTGGAAAGATAAGTTAAGACAGATTTCGTCTGTAAAAATTAATTTTTTTCGTTAAAACTTAATTTTTATTAATTATACAAAATTTGTTCATGATAGTAAATGTCAAATCATAAAATTTGAATGAACGTGATTTTTGTGGAGATTTTGTTTTATATAAATATTTGTTTATCTGGCTATAGTACACCTTGAGAATAAAACTAGTTACAGTTAGACATTGTGCATGCAACCTTTAGCGAGGCCTGTCACGTGACACGTGGTACTGCGCGTTTTTGTACAAATTATTTCCAAATTTAAAAACGGTGCTGAAGTAGGAACTTATCCGATAGGACACTTGGTAGATATCCGGAAAGGCATTTGGTAGAGAATGCTGATACTCTATCAACTGGCGGAGGAGAGATATGTGGTACATTCTCTTCTTATTGCGATAGGTCCTATATTACATTACTGAAAAGGTATTTGTATTATACACGTGTATTGGAAACGCTTTGTTCACAAATATTAAAATAGTATCGAATTCAGACTCCTCAAAATGTATTTATTTATATTACTTTTCCTTAATATATTATTTAACAAATCTGTTAAATTATGTGTATCAGAAGTTAATAGCTTCATATCAATAACATAAGCAGTGACAAAGATTCATAAGAAAAGGCGTCTCGTTCACAAATTTATACTACCTTGTAAGAAGCAGTCAAAATTGATTTAGAATCTGGAGTAAAACATTTTATATAAATGTCACTTATAAAGTCTAGTTATTACTAGGAATATATCTAAGTAAATATTTTTTCAGTAAATAAAATCGTAAGACTTTGGTTTGGTACGGCAATAAGACGTTATTAAAGTCTAAAAATTAAACAATTATGATCTATATTTCATGGAAACTATGGAACGTGAAGTTTTTATTTTATTACGTTGGAAAAAGGGCTTTAAGATTCCCAAATCACTTGAATACTGATAATTTGGCAATCTCTCTGTTTAAAAACTAACAGGAAACCAATAAATTTAAAAATAAAATAAAACTAAAAGTCATTAGACATATCCTCAGTCTAGTATCCGTGGACGTAACAATGCGGTAAAACTCTTATTAACACTCGGTAGAGGAGTCGCTGCTCGCAGGGTTGGGATTATATTATGGTTTAGCTGATTTGTTGTAATACTTAATGATAACTCTACCTTCGTATATTTTTACACATTCGCAACATTTTACGACTACAGCAATTAACAATTATTTGAAATTAATTTAAATATCCATATAGTGTGAACTAGAACTAAACTGTGCTTTTACAAGTGTACGTTAACATTATAAAAACAAAAGAACTATTTTTTTTACAAATATGTTTTTTGTTGCCACTGTTGCGTAACAGTTAATTTACTACTAGGAACGTGTTCCAGGTAAAAAAATAGTAAATCTAATACAAATATACTAATGATGGTCTAGGAGGTAAGATCCAACTTATACTGTATACACACATAGCCTGGTGGTCCTTGAAACATTATGTATTTTTCTAAGAATAAATTCGCCTATGTTTAGTATAAGTGTGTGAAAAGGTTAAAACATATGACATAATAATGTTTTTTTTAGATACATTTTTTCTGCCTCTCAACACTTTAGATTAAACCGTCATAAAAAATAGACACATCACCGTCAGATTACTAGATAAATATATTGAATGCTCTCATTGTATATAGTTAGCTGGTGCGGATATAACATTTAGTTTCAGCGTCTAAGGGTTGATTGTAAATGTGTAAAAATAAAAATAAAACTTGTGAAAAGGAATCATTTCGTGTTGTAAACCATTATGACTAGTGACATTTTGACATCAGAAACTAGTGAATAGGTGTTTCAATTTTCTTTATTAGAGGAAAATGTCACTATCAATTTTAATACAAATCAGATTGTGGTATGTATACAATGAAATTTATCTCTCACCTCCTGTGCTATGACCGAATAATTAATTTTTTGAGATACTGTTGTACAACGTCGTAATTTCCAGAAATATTGGATTTTAAAAACAAAAATGGATAAAGTATGTTAAGTTACTCTAATTGAAAATCTCAAGAAGCGCTATGTTACAGTGACAATTACCAACCTCACTCCGCCACCACTTTGTCACGTGATGCGCTTTTACACGAGGATACTCAGTAGCGGTCTTGTGTTAAGTGTGTTACAGTAACTTTGACAGGAATACTTAGAACTAGTAGAACCTGTTTATCAGTTTTAAGATGAAGTAATGAAACCTTACATATACATTAACACTAAGATAATGAAGTTAAATGCAACAGTTAAAACATCTTTATTGAAGACTGTATAATGAATGAATAAATATTGGAATGTAAACAACAACAAAAACAAATAATAGTCAGCTGACCTATGTCACATCTCCCTTCCTCAGGAAGTGTAAGTGTAATCCTTCAGGTAATTGGGTTTACCATATCTCTTGCCAATATGCTGTGAGTTGCGTCGATAAAGTTTTCCTTTGCTTTCCACTATGTAAGACTGGGGTTTACTTTGTCTTTAATTACTCCGTCTAACACCCAACTTCGATGACCTTTCTTAGCTTTACGTTCTCTCCAGGTTTTAAACTCTGGCTTTGGAAACTGCACCTCTATCTCCATTACATTGTTTTGTTTTTCTCTCGCTTCAGAGGGAGATTGGTTGGATTTGCACTTTCTTTGGATCAATTATTGATGGCAATAGAAGCGCATCATCAATTGGGAAACCAATGTCTGTGTTCCTTACTAGACATTAGCGCTTTGTGCTGGAGATCCTAGATCTAGGGGTAATCGTTGTGAGTGTTTCTATGATTCAACAGAGCTTCAAATAAGTCTGTTTCCGTCTTGATAATATCGCTAGCTGACCAAGTTTGTTCGATGTCTGTACAAACCTCTCTGCCAATTCCGTTTTGCTCTTTGGGAAGTTTGGAGAGGATATTGGACTGTTTCAAATTCCCATTCGTTTTGAAAATGTTTTAAATCTCTGCTGAAATTGAAAGGCATGTTTATCTGGATTTTCCAGCTACAGCTGGTACACCCATGAAACAGCAAACCATGACTTCAACCTGTTTGATAGTTTGCATAACATACTTGACGACACTTCAGCGAAGTTCGAAGTAAACCAGAGTAGCTGTCACCAAGAACAAGGTAACTTTTGCCTTTGAACTTAAAAATAATCAGCCTGCCCTGTAACCTCCCATGGCCTGATATGGATATTGTGTTTACTTTTGATTACGGTTCTTTTATTTTCTGCCCTGCTCTGACTTTGGGCATTTCTGTGCATGATCCCTATGAAGTCACTCAAATCTTTCAAACATGTTGGGCCAGTACAAGGATTCTCTTGCCCTTTGATAACAAGATTGAATTCCTTGATGTCCAGTATGAATTAGCTTTGTTAATATCC
>NW_025780947.1:0-22464 GCF_021130785.1 Homalodisca vitripennis | reverse complement strand
TTTTTTTGGTGTTTTTAGTTTGTGATTTTAGTGAAGGTTTTTTTTAAATTTTGAGAAAAAAATGTTAAAAAAAATTTTTGTTTAATTTTTTTTTAAGAAAAACACTTAATTTTTTGCTAGTTTCGATACTTTTGTTTTGTTTTAACATTTGTGTTACTATTAATTATGAGTTTAGTAGAAAACTTTTAAATTTTAATTATAAATAGTCGTGTGACTAAAGCTGAGTAAAAAAATTTTTCCCAAAACCTAATAATTTTCTTTTCCTAAAAACCACTTAATTTTTTGTTATTTTCGATATTTTTTGATTTGAAAAACTTACTGGTTACTATTGGGTAGCTGAATTTAGAGAAGGCGTTTAAATGTTCAAAATTAGTAAAATGTGGCCTAAACTGGAAAAATTTTTTTCCAAAAAATAATTTACGTTTCCGAGGAAACCACTAATGTTTTGTTTTTTTGATATTTTTTTGATTTGCAAAAATTTTACTGCGTTACTATTGTTTACTGAGATATAGAATTAGGGTTTAAATGTATAAATTTTTAAAATTGTCAAAAAACGGGATAAAACAATTTTCTAAAAAATAATTTCTTTCCCCTAGGAATCCACTTAATGTTTTTTTTTGTTCGTATTTTTTTGATTTGTTTAAAATAAGTTTTTCTATTAATTAGCTGAGATTTAGTAAAGACTTTTAATATTTAAAAATGACAGTGTGACTAAAGCTGAGAAATAAAATTTCCAAAAAATAATTTACTTTTTCCAGGAACCACGTAAGTTTTGTTATTTTCGACATTTTTTGATTTGTACAACTTTATGCTTTTACTATTAGTTTTTTGATTTAGAATTTAGGCTTTTCATATATCATAAATGTAAATGTGTCTAAAACTGAAAAAAATAATTTTCAAAGAATAATTTATTTTTCCTAGGAAACCACATAATGTTTTGTTCGTTTCGTATCTTTTGTTTTGTACAAATTTTACGCGTTACTATTAGTTTACTGAGATTTAAATTGGCTTTTCAATATCAAAATAGTAAATGTGTCTAAAACTAAAAAAATAAATTTTTTCAAAAATAATTCCCCTTTCCCTGGGAAAACCACAAAAATGTTTTTGTTGTTTCGATATTTTTTGATTTGTATTAATAAGTGTGTTACTATTAGTTTGCGAATTTTATAGAAGCCTTTTATTATATAATAAATAATACAATAGACTAAAACTGAATAAAATAATTTTTCAAAAATAATTTACCTTTCCTAAAAAAATACTTAAGTTTTTGTAGTTTCGATTCTTTTGTTTTGTAATTAACTTTTTTGTTTTAACTTTTAATTAGCTGGTTTTGTAGAAGACTTTTAATATTTTTATAAATAGTACAGGGGGACAAAAGCTGAGAAATATAAATTTCCAAAAAATAATTTATGTTTTCCTGGGAAAAACCACATAATGTTTTGTTATTTTTCGAATCTTTTGATTTGTATTCCCTATTTGTGTTACTTTTAAATTAGCTGAATTAGTAGAAGACTTTAATTATTAAAAAAGTACAGTGTGACTAAAGCGGGAAAAATTAAAAAATTTTAAAAAAAATAATTTAACGTTTCCTAGGAACCACGAAATTTGTTTTGTTAGTTTCGACATCATTTTGATTTGTACAACTATACTGCGTTACTATTAGTTTACTGAGATTTAGAATTGGGCGTTTAATGTATCATAAATAGTACAATGTGTCTAAAACTGAAAAAATAATTTTTCAAAAAATTTAATTTCCCTTTCCTGGGAAAACCCACATAATGTTTTTGTTTCGTTTCGATATCTTTTGATTTGTATTAAACTATAGTGTGTTACTATTGGGAGCTGAGATTTTGTAGAAGGCTTTTAATATAAAATAAATTGTACAATGTGACAAAAACTAAATAAAATAATTTCCAAAGAATAATTTACGTTTCCTAGGAAACCACTTAATGTTTTGTTATTTCGATATCTTTTGATTGTTTTAAAACTATAGTGTGTTACTATTGGTAGCTGAGTTTAGTAGAAGGCGTTTCTTATATTTTAAAATAGTATAATGTGACTAAAACTGAATAAAATAATTTTCCAAAGAATAAATTTACGTTTCCTAGGAAACCACTTAATTTTTTTGTTAGTTTCGATATCTTTAAATTTGACTAACTATACTGTATTAAACTATTAGGTAGCTAAGATTTAGTAGAAGGGCTTTTAAATGTATCATATATAGTACAATGTGGCCTAAACTGAAAAAAAATAATTTTTCCAAAAAATAATTTACGTTTATAGGAAACCACATAATGTTTTGTTCGTTCGATATCTTTTGATTTGTATTAACTATAGTGTGTTACTATTAGAAGCTGAGATTTTGTAGAAGCGTTTAATATATAATAAATTGTAAAATTTGTGACTAAAATAAATAAAATAATTTTCCAAAGAAATAATATTACGTTTCTAGGAAACCACTTAATGTTTGTTGTTTCGATTTTTTGATTTGCATAACTATAATGCGTTACTATTAGTTTACTGAGATTTAGAATTAGGCGTTTCTTATATCAAAAATAGTACAATGTGTCTAAAATTGAATAAAAATAATTTTTCGAATGATAATTAACGATTCTTAGGAAACCACAAAATGTTTTGTTAGTTTCGATATCTTTTGAATTTTAAAACTATTGTTTACTTTTATTGTGATTTTAGTAAAAACTTTTTTTTATATAAAAAAATAAAATGGACTAAACTAAATAAAAAAATTTTTTCAAAAAAAATTTTTTACCTTTCCCTAAAAAAACACTTAATTTTTGTAGTTTCGATATTTTTGATTTGATTCCCTATTTTGGTTATATTATTACTGAGATTTAGAAAGCTTTTTTAATATTTTAAAATAGTACATGTGCTAAACTGAAAAATTTTTTTTCCAAAAAATAATTTACGTTTCCGGGAAAACCCACTAATTTTTTTAGTTTGAATTTTTTAAAATTGTAAACTATAGGGTTTACTTTTATTTTTCGATTTTAGTAGGCGTTTAATATCAAAAATTTAACTTGGCTAAAACTAAAAAAAAAATTTTTTCAAAAATAATTTACTTTCCCTAGGAAACCCCACTAATGTTTTCTTTTTCGATATCTTTTAATTTGGTTTTAAAAAAAATTTGTACTATTAAAGCTGAGATTTGTAGAAGGGGAAAAAAAAAAAAAAAAAAAAAAAAAAAAAAAAAAAAAAAAAAAAAAAAAAAAAAAAAAAAAAAAAAAAAAAAAAAAAAAAAAAAAAAAAAAAAAAAAAAAAAAAAAAAAAAAAAAAAAAAAAAAAAAAAAAAAAAAAAAAAAAAAAAAAAAAAAAAAAAAAAAAAAAAAAAAAAAAAAAAAAAAAAAAAAAAAAAAAAAAAAAAAAAAAAAAAAAAAAAAAAAAAAAAAAAAAAAAAAAAAAAAAAAAAAAAAAAAAAAAAAAAAAAAAAAAAAAAAAAAAAAAAAAAAAAAAAAAAAAAAAAAAAAAAAAAAAAAAAAAAAAAAAAAAAAAAAAAAAAAAAAAAAAAAAAAAAAAAAAAAAAAAAAAAAAAAAAAAAAAAAAAAAAAAAAAAAAAAAAAAAAAAAAAAAAAAAAAAAAAAAAAAAAAAAAAAAAAAAAAAAAAAAAAAAAAAAAAAAAAAAAAAAAAAAAAAAAAAAAAAAAAAAAAAAAAAAAAAAAAAAAAAAAAAAAAAAAAAAAAAAAAAAAAAAAAAAAAAAAAAAAAAAAAAAAAAAAAAAAAAAAAAAAAAAAAAAAAAAAAAAAAAAAAAAAAAAAAAAAAAAAAAAAAAAAAAAAAAAAAAAAAAAAAAAAAAAAAAAAAAAAAAAAAAAAAAAAAAAAAAAAAAAAAAAAAAAAAAAAAAAAAAAAAAAAAAAAAAAAAAAAAAAAAAAAAAAAAAAAAAAAAAAAAAAAAAAAAAAAAAAAAAAAAAAAAAAAAAAAAAAAAAAAAAAAAAAAAAAAAAAAAAAAAAAAAAAAAAAAAAAAAAAAAAAAAAAAAAAAAAAAAAAAAAAAAAAAAAAAAAAAAAAAAAAAAAAAAAAAAAAAAAAAAAAAAAAAAAAAAAAAAAAAAAAAAAAAAAAAAAAAAAAAAAAAAAAAAAAAAAAAAAAAAAAAAAAAAAAAAAAAAAAAAAAAAAAAAAAAAAAAAAAAAAAAAAAAAAAAAAAAAAAAAAAAAAAAAAAAAAAAAAAAAAAAAAAAAAAAAAAAAAAAAAAAAAAAAAAAAAAAAAAAAAAAAAAAAAAAAAAAAAAAAAAAAAAAAAAAAAAAAAAAAAAAAAAAAAAAAAAAAAAAAAAAAAAAAAAAAAAAAAAAAAAAAAAAAAAAAAAAAAAAAAAAAAAAAAAAAAAAAAAAAAAAAAAAAAAAAAAAAAAAAAAAAAAAAAAAAAAAAAAAAAAAAAAAAAAAAAAAAAAAAAAAAAAAAAAAAAAAAAAAAAAAAAAAAAAAAAAAAAAAAAAAAAAAAAAAAAAAAAAAAAAAAAAAAAAAAAAAAAAAAAAAAAAAAAAAAAAAAAAAAAAAAAAAAAAAAAAAAAAAAAAAAAAAAAAAAAAAAAAAAAAAAAAAAAAAAAAAAAAAAAAAAAAAAAAAAAAAATTTATTTTAAAATAAATTTTAAAATGTACAAAAACTAAAAAAATAATTTTCCAAAAAAATTTACGTTTCCTGGAAACCACTTAATGTTTTGTTAGTTTCGAATTTTTGATTTGAAACTATACTGCTTTACTTTGTTTACGAGATTTGAATTAGGCTTTTTATCAAAAATTACAATGTTCTAAAAGAAAAAAAAAATTTTTTCAAAAAAAATTTTAACTTTCAGGAAACCACAAATGTTTTTTTGTTTCATATCTTTTAAATTTAATTAACTATAGTGTGTTACTATTTTTTTGGGATTTTGAGAAGCCGTTTATTATATAATAAATTACAATGGATAAAACTAATAAAATTTTTTTTCAAAGAATAATTTCCCTTTTAAAAAACCCCACTTAATTTTTGTAGTTTCGATATTTTTTGAGTTTACCTATTTTTTGGTTATTTTTTTAGATTTGGAAAGGGTTTAATATTTTATAATAGTAATGTGAAAAAACTGAAAAAAAAATTTTTCAAAAATTTTTTAACTTTCCAGGAAACCACTAATTTTTTTGTTTTTTTCGAATTTTTTTGATTTGTAAACATATGGTTACTATTGGGCTAAAATTTTGTAAAGGGCGTTTATATATATAAAAAATACAAGGGGTCAAAAACTGAAAAAAAAATTTTTTTAAAGAAAAATTTTAACTTTTCCAGGAAAACCCACATAATTTTTGTTGTTTCGAATCTTTGTTTTGTATTCTTTTTGTGTTACTTTTAAAACTAAATTTTGTAGAAGCGTTTAAATATATAAATTAAAATGGACAAAACTTAAAAAAATTTTTCCAAAAAATAATTTACTTCCCGGGAAAACCCACAAATGTTTTGTTAGTTTCGATATCTTTTGATTTGTACTAACTATACGGGTTTACTATTAGTTTAGCTGAGATTTAGTAGAAGGCGTTTCATATATATAAATAGTACATTGTGCTAAAACTGAAAAAATAATTTTTCCAAAAATAATTTACGTTTCCTAGAAACCACTTAATGTTTTGTTAGTTTCGATATCTTTTGATTTGTATTAACTATAGTGTTACTATTAGTTCTGAGATTTAGTAGAAGCGTTTATATATACATAAATAGTACAATGTGACTAAAACTGAATAAAATAATTTTTCAAAAATAATTTACGTTTCCTAGAAACCACTTAATGTTTTGTTAGTTTTCGATATCTTTTGATTTGTATTAACTATATGTGTTACTATTAGTAGCTGAGTTTTAGTAGAAGGCGTTTTAATATCATTAAATTGTACAATGTGACTAAAACTGAATAAAATAATTTTTCCAAAAATAAGAATTTTTGATTTATTAATAATGTTTACTATATAAATTTAGAAAGCTTTAATAATATACAATGTATAACTAAAAAATTTCAAAATAATTACGTTTCTAGACATTATGTTTTGTATTCGATATTTATTTAAATATGTGTTACTATAGACAGTTTGTATAGCGTTTTATTAATATACATGTGCTAAAATAAAATAATTTTCCAAATAATTTACTTTCCTAGGAAATAATTTTTGTTAGTTTAATTTTTGTTTGATTTATATTTTATTATTTGATTTAAGAAGGGTTTATATATAATATAATGGTAAAACTAATAAAATAATTTTAAATATAACTTTCTAGGAAACACTAATGTTTTGTAGTTTCGATACTTTTGATTGTATAATTGGTTACTATTATTTGTGATTTAGTAGGCGTTTATATTATAAATATACAATGACTAAATGATAAAATAATTTTCAAAATAATTTACTTTCTGAACTACTTATTTTTAGTTTGATATTTTTGATTTGAACTTTTTTACTATAATACTAGATTTATAATATTTATATATTTAAATATAATTGCTAACGAAAAATATTAAATATTGTTTCTAGAACACTAAGTTTTGTAGTTTAATTTTTATTTGTATAACTAATGATTCTATATTTCGTTTAGAAAGCGTTTATTACATATATTTGTAACTAAATAATTTCAAAAAATAATTATTTCTAGGAAATATGTTTTTTCGAATATCTTTGATTTTTAATTATTGTTATTTGACTAGATTTTAGAAGGCGTTTATATATAAAAATAAATTGACTAAAACAAATAAAATAATTTTCAAAGAATAATTTACGTTTCCTAGGAAACCATTTTTTTGTTATTATTCTTTTGTTTAATATTAGTATTAGTTTATAAATTAAAAGCGTTAATATATAATTAAATTGTCAGAAAAATAATTTTAATTTATTTCTGAACACATATTTTTGTTAGTTTCGATATTTTTGAATGTATTATATATTTACTGTGCTAATTTATAAGCGTATTATAAAAATACAATATCTAAATAAAATATTTTATTATTTACTTTCTAGAACTATTATGTTTTGTATTCGATATTTTTGATATGTATTAATGGTTATATTTTATAATTTAGTAGAAGGTTTTTATATATAAATGTGACTAAAATATAAAATAATTTTCAAGAAAATTTACTTCCAGAAACACTATGTTTTGATTTCGAATTTTTGATTTGAATAACTATAGTGTTACTATAGTTTAGATTTAGTACGTTTATATACATAAATAGTACAATTTGCTAAAACGATAAATAATTCAAAATAATTAACTTCAAAAACCAATAATTTTGTTAGTTTCGATATCTTTTGAATTGTATTACTATAGTGTTTACTATTAGTGTGATTTTTGTAGAAGCGTTTTATTATAAAAATAAATTGACAAAACTGAATAAAATAATTTTCAAAAATAATTTACCTTTCTAGAAAACACTTAATTTTTGTAGTTTCGATATCTTTTGATTGTATACTATTGTGTTACTATTAATTGCTGAGATTAGTAGAAGGCTTTAATTATTATAAATAGTACATGTGACTAAACTGAAAAATAATTTTCCAAAAAATAATTTACGTTTCCAGGAAACCACTAATTTTTGTTAGTTTCGATATCTTTTGATTTGTATAACTATATGGTTACTATTAGGCGAGATTTTAGAAGGCGTTTAATATATATAATTTAAAATTGCTAAAACAAAATATTTTCAATAATTTACGTTTCCAGAACCAATAATGTTTTTTAGTTTGATATCTTTTGATTTATAAATATATGTGTTATATTTATATTTAGAGAAGTTTATTTATATAAATTACATTCTAAAACTGATAAAATTTTTAAATAATTTACTTTCTAGGAACACTAATGTTTTGTGTTTCGATATTTTTGATTTAAATACTTTTACTATTATTCTGAATTTGAGACTTTATTTATAATAGTATGTGCTAAACTAAAATAAAATTAAAATATTTATTTCTAGAAACACTATTTTTTTTAGTTTGAATTTTTGATTTGAACTATATGTTACTATTAGTTTTGGATTTAGAAAGCGTTTTATATATAAATAGTACAATGTAAAATAATAAAATAATTTTCAAAATATTTAGTTTCAGAACATAATTTTTTGTTTCATATTTTGATTGTATAATATTATGTACTATATTTGAAGATTTAGTACGTTTATAATAATATAAATTTGAAAAAGAAAATAATTATCAAAAATAATTTACTTTAGGAAACATAATTTTTTATTTGATATCTTTTGTTAACATATTTACTTTGTACTATTTTGTAGACGTTTATATATAAAATATCATGGACTAAACTGAATAAAATAATTTTCAAATAATTACTTTCCTGAAACACTAATTTTTTTAGTTTCGATATCTTTTGATTTATACTTTTGTTTATTTATTACTAATTTAAGAGGCTATATTAAATTATTAATTGCTAAACTATAAAAAAATTTCCAAAAAAAATTTATTTCTAGGAAACCACTAATGTTTTGTTTTCGATATTTTGATTGTATTAATATTTGTTACTATTATAGGAGTTTATAAAGTTTAATATATAAAATGTAAATTCAAAATAAATAAAAATACCAATAATTTAGTTTCCGAACTAATTTTTTTAGTTTCGTATTTTGTTGTAATATAGCTTTATATTAGTTATGAGATTAGAAAATTAATTATCAAAAATAAATTGTCTAAAACTAAATAATAATTTTCAATAATATACCTTTCTATAGACCAATATGTTTTGTTTTCATATTTTGAATGTAAACTAATGTGTACTAAGGATATAATTTTATAAAGCGTTAATATTTATAAATATTAATTGATAAAACTAAATTAATTTTCAAGATATTTACTTTCTAAACATAAGTTGTGTTCAACTTTAATTTATAATATTATGTTTCATAGGACTATTTGAAATAGCGTTTTATTATATAATAGTACATTGTAACTGAATAAAATTTTCAAAAATATTACGTTTCCTAGAAACCACTTAATGTTTTGTTAGTTATATTTTATTTGATAACTAATGTTTACTATTGTATTGAATTTAGTAAACTTTATTATATATAATGTACAATTTGCTAAACTTAAATAATTTTCAAAATAATTACTTTCAGAAAAATAATTTTTTTATTTCGATCTTTTGAATATAATTGTTGTTACTATTATTTGTGTTTAGAAAGCGTTTATTATATATAAATATAAATGCTAAAAACTAAATAAAAATTTTCAAAAAAAATATTTCAGAAAAACTTAATTTTTGTAGTTCATATTTTTGTTTGTTTATTACTATTTGTGTTACTATTATTACTGAGATTTAGTAGGCGTTTAATATTATAAATAGTACATGGAAAATGATAAAATAATTTTCAAAAATAATTCTTCTAGGAAACACATATTTTTTAGTTTCGATATCTTTGATTTGATTAACATGTGTGTTACTATATTCTGATTTAGTAGAAGCGTTATATATTATAATAGTACAATGATAAAATAATAAATAATTTTCCAAAAATAATTATTTGATCAATTTTTGTAGTTTATATCTTTGATTTATTAATTATGGTTATATTAGCAGTTTAAGAAGTTTAATAATAAATATAATTTAAAAAATAATATTTCCAAAAAATATTTACTTTCTAGGAAACATAATGTTTTTGTTGAATTTGTTTTCAATAGTATTATACAATTAATTTATTAAAATACAGTTTATAATATTTTTAAAGATATTATTTAGTCATTAAGGCGTTTCATATTTATGTATACTAAGTATATTACAATTTGTCGAACATTATATAAATAATTTAATTATAAATCAATTAATACGTTTCTAGGAACAATTAATGTTTTGTTAGTTCGATACTTAATTTTTAATATTTATGTGTACTATTAGTTTGTGTTTTGTACTTTTATTCATAAATATAATGTGTAAACTGAATAAAATAATTTTAAAGAATATTTACTTTAAAATCTATTTTTGTAGTTTCGATATCTTTTGAATTTTATTACTTTTGGTACATTAATTGTGATTTGAACTTTATTATATATAATAGTACATGTAAATTGAAATAATTTTCAAAAATAATTATTTCTAGAAACAATAATTTTTTAGTTTCGATACTTTTGATTTGTTTACATATTGTTATATTAATACTAGTTTTTAGAAGGGTTTAAATTTAATATAAATTGAATGGCTAAAACTAAAAATAAAATTTTTCCAAAATAATTACGTTTCTAGATACAATTTTTGTGTTTCATATCTTTGTTTATTATATGGTTACTATTAGTTTAGAGATTTATAAAGGCTTAATTACATAAATATAAATTATAAAAAAATAATAATACCAAGATAATTAACTTTCAGAAAACATAATGTTTGTTAGTTTGAATCTTTATTGTATTAAATATATGTGTTACTAATTTGAAATTTTATAAAGTTTATTATAAAAATATAATTGCTAAATGAATAAATATTTTCTAAATAATTTACTTTCCTAGAACATATTTTTGTAGTTTTATATTTTATTTGTATAACTATTGTTAATTTAGAATTTTAGAAGCTTAATAATTTAAAGTACATTGATAAACTAAAATAATTTCCAAAAAATAATTTAGTTTCCTAGAAACAATAAGTTTTTTATTTCGAATCTTGATTTTCATATATTACTTAGGACTAATTTGTAGTTTATTATAACAATGTGGCTAATGAATAAATTAAATAATTTATTCAGAACAAATTTATTTTATATTTCTACTAACTCTATTTTTGTCTAGATATAATATTTGGTTTAATATAATAAATTGTACAATTAGTCAATAGTATAAAATTTTAATATTACGTTTTAGAACTAATTTTTAGTTGAATTTGATTAACTATAATAATAATATAACGTTTAAATTAATGTGTGATATTTCCAATATTGTTTTGAACACAAGTTTTGTTTCATTTTTTTTATAACTATGTTTATATAGATGATTGAAGCTTTATATAAAATACATTCTAAAACAATAATTTTTAGATTACTTTCTAGGAATTAATTTTGTTCATATCTTGTTGCAAAAGTAATTTAGAAGAAAGGGTTCATATACTATATCAATGTGCTAAACTGAAAAAAATTTAAAATTACTTTCTAGAAAATAATGTTTTGTTTTTCGTATCTTTGATTTATAACATATGTTACTATTAGTGCTGATTTTAGTAGAAGCCGTTTAATATATAAACAATGACTAAACTAATAAAATAATTTCAAAAAAATTACTTCCAGAAACTATTTGTAGTTTGATATTTTTGATTTATTGTTTACTTAATGCTTTATAAGTTTATATATTTAAATATAAGTTGATAAATAAAATAATTAAATATATTTCCAAAATATTTGATCTTTTGTTTATATTTTTAATAGTATTGTGGTTTAAATATATAAACAACTAATAATTTAATATTACTTATATAAGTTTTTTATTTTATTAAATAGTACATATATTAGACTTTATTACTTTGTTAATAAATATTAGATATATGAATATTTTGAATTAATTTATAATTGTATTATTGACTTGTTTATATTATGAATTGAATAATATTTAAATTATTTAAATAAGTGATCATATATTTAATATATTTCTAACTAATTTGTAGTTTATATATTTTTAATACAATTCTAATAATATAATTTTGAAAAATTATATTATTTCAACTTTTGTTGTGTCAATTTTAGAAAATTTATAATAATTTACGTTAAGGACAATAATATAGTTAATGTTATTTTATGAATAAAAATTTAATGATTAATATTTCCTAGAAAATTATTTTTCTAGATCAAATTTTATTTACATAATATTTTTAAATATTTTATTTCAGGAGATTTAGTTAGGCTTTTTATTATAATTAATTGATAAAAATAAAATAATTTTCCAAGATAATTACGTTTCCGGAAACCATAATTTTGTTATTGATATTTTTGAATTGTATACTAATGTTACTTTAGTAGGATTTAGTAAGTATGCGTTTATTTTATAGTAAAGGCTAAACTATAAAATAATTTTAAAGAATATTTACGTTTCTGAAACCATTAATGTTTTTTGTTTATTGAAAATTTTTTGTATAATTAGTTTCTAGTACTACAGATTTTTGTAGAGGTTTAATATATTTTAAATATAAAACTAAAATAATTTTCCAAAATAAATTACGTTCCTAAAACCACTTAATGTTTGTATTTGTATTTTTATTTGATAATTATGGTTACTATTAGTTTCTGAGATTAAATGGTTTTAATATTAAAATTTTTAATTTATAAAAAAATTGAATAATTTCAATTTTAGAACCAGTTTATATTTATTATTTGATTGATATAATGTATTAATATTTTTGATTATATTAGTAGAATTATAATTTCATTTCATAATGATAATATTTTTCAATGAATAATATTTCAAGAAACATTAATTTTTAGTAATATATTTTGTAGTTTAATTTTTATTAATATAATTTGTTACTATTTAATATTTTAGTATACTTTATTATATAAAAAATGTCTAAAAATAATAATTTATTTTCCATAGAAACATTAATTTAGTACTTAATTTTTATTTCAACTTTATTTGTATACTATTTGTTATTTAATTAGCTGTTTAGTATAACTTAATGTGTAATAATATAAAATAATTTTTAAAATAATTTATTCAAAATAATAGTTTTCTAGATTCATAATTTTTATTTTTTTGATTCTATTTATTGTATATATTACTGATTTAAAATATTTTAAATTATAATAATAAATTTAATAAAAAATTTTCCAAGAATAATATTTCTGATCATATTTTTGATTATAATATTTTGTTTATTAGTATGGTGTTTTAGAAGCTTTTTTAATATTTATATTTATAAAAGTAAATAATATAAAATAATTTATTCAAAGAATATACTTTTATATATTTTTTATTGAACTTTATTTTTATATTGGTTATTAGATTATAGTTTAATTATCATATATATAAAGTGCTTTAAAATAAAAAATTTTCAAATAATAATTACTTTCCAAGGAAACCATAATTTTTGTTGTTTCGATATTTTTGATTTTAAACTATATGTGTTACTTATTTTTAGATTTGATAGGCGTTTTATAATAAATATAAATGTACTAAAACTAAAAAATAATTTTCAAAGAATAATTTCCTTTCCTAGGAAACCACTTAATGTTTTTTGTTTCGATATTTTTATTTAGTTTACTATTATTTGCTAATTTATTAAGGATTATATAAATATACATAGACTAAATAATAAATATTTCAAAAATAATTTACATTTCCTAGAACAATAAGTTTTCTAGTATAATTTTGATTGTATTAATATTTGTATTTAGTACTGAGGTTTATAGAGGTTTTATAAAAGTACAATTACAAAACAAAAATAATATTTAAAAAATAATAAAATTTCTAAACAATTTACTTTTAGATTCATACTTTTGTTTGATACTTTGTTTATTATTTGAGATTTAAATTAGGATATTATAAAAGTAAATTGAAAAAAAATAATTTCAAAAATAATTTCCAAGAAATAAGTTTTGTAGTTCGTATTTTTGTTGTTAACATGTGTTTTACTATTAGGTTATTAGTTTTAGTAGAATGCGTTTAATATATCATAAATAGTAATTGACTAAAACTAATAAAATAATTTTTCAAAAATAATTTACTTTCCAGAAACCCATAATGTTTTGTTAGTTTCGTATCTTTTGATTTGTATTAACTATATTGTTACTATTAGTAGCTGAGATTTAGTAGAAGGCTTAATATAATAAATAAATGTACTAAAACTAATAAAATAATTTCCAAAAATAATTTACGTTTCTAGAAACCACATTTTGTTATTTATTCGTTTTTGATTATTACTGGTTACTATTATTTAGCTAAATTTTATAGCGTTTAATATATAAATAGTAAATTGACAAATGAATAAATAATTTTTCCAAAGAATAATTACGTTCCTAGGAAACCACTAATGTTTTGTTAGTTTCGATATCTTTTGATTTGTATTAACTAATTGTGTTACTATTATTTGCTGATTTTGTAGAAGCGTTTATATATCATAAATAAATACAATGATAAAACTGAAAAAATAATTTTTAAAAATAATTTACCTTTCCTAGAAACTATTAATTTTTGTAGTTTCGATTCTTTTGATTTTATTCATATATTGTTTATATTAATAGCTGAGATTTAGTAGAAGAGTTTTAATAAATATAAATGACAATGTGACTAAAACTGATAAATAATTTTCCAAAAAATAATTTAGTTTCTAGGAAACCACTTAATGTTTTGTTAGTTTCGATATCTTTTGATTTGTATCTAATTGTTTACTATTAGTTAGAGATTTAAGAAGGCTTTTAATATAATAATAATTATAAAAATAAAATAATTTTCCAAATAATTTTCTTTCAGAATATTATTTTTATTAGTTATTTTTTGATATTTTATGAATTATATTAATATAGTTACTTATTGAAACGATTTATAAAGTTTAATAAATTAGTTACAGAAAAATAATTTTTAAATTAATTTTTGTTTAGAAACTAATGTTTTTATTTGATTTTAGATTTTATTTATATTGTACATTAATAGCTAAATTTAAACGTTTTAAAAATTTTATTATAAATTGACAATTGACTTTAAAATAAAAATAATTTTCCAAAATAATTTACGTTTCCTAGGAAACACTTAATGTTTTGTTAGTTTTGAATTTTTGATTTGATAACTATATTACTATTATGTATAATTTTAATAGCGTTTATATTCATAAATATAATGTGCTAAACTGAAAAAATAAATTTCCAAAAAAAAATTTTAACGTTTCATGGAACCACATAATGTTTGTTATTTTTCGATATCTTTTGAATTGTATTAACTATAGTGTGTTACATTGGGTTTGCTGAATTTTAGTAGAAGCCGTTTATTATATATAAATTTACAATGAGACTAAAACTGAAATAAATTTTTCAAAGAATAAATTTCCCTTTCCTAAGAAACTACTTAATGTTTTGTTTAGTTCGATATATTTTGTTTTTATTAACTATTTTGTGTTACTTTTAAATTTTAGCTGAGTTTAGTAGAAGACTTTTTTAATTATTATAAAATGTACAGTGTGACTAAAGCTGAGAAAATAATTTTCCAAAAATTAATTTACGTTTCCTAGGAAACCACATAATGTTTTGTTAGTTTCGTATCTTTTGATTTGTAAAAACTATAGTGTGTTATCTATTAGTTGCGGGTTTTTATGTAGAAGCCGTTTATTATTCATAAATAATACAATGGGGACTAAAAATGAATAAAATAATTTTTAAAAATATTTACTTTCCTAGGAAACCATTAATGTTTTGTAGTTTGATATCTTTTGATTGAACTATCTGCGTACTATTGTTTACTGAGATTATAAAATTTGGGGGTTTATATATTATAAATGTACAGTGTACTTAAACTTAAAAATTTTCCCAAAAAAATTTTAACTTTCCAAAAGAACCACTTAATGTTTTGTTAGTTTGTTCTTTTGATTTGTATTAAATAAGTGTGTACTATTATTCTGAGTTTAGAAAAGACGTTTAATAATTATAAATATACAATGTGCTAAAACTGAAAAATAATTTTCCAAGAATAATTACGTTTCCTAGGAAACCACAAATGTTTTGTTAGTTTCGATATCTTTTGAATTGTAAACTATATGCGTTACTTTTTAGTTTCTGAGATTTAGAAAGGCGTTTAATATCAATAAATAGTACAATGTGCTAAAACTGAATAAAATAATTTTCAAAGAATAATTACTTTCAAGGGAAAACCCAAACTAATGTTTTGTTCATTTTCGATATCTTTTGATTTGTACTAACAATATGTGTTACTATTAGGTTTCTGAGATTTATAGAAGGCGTTTATATATCATAATTATAACAAGGGTGACTAAAACTGAATAAAATAATTTTTCAAAGAATAATTTACCTTTCCTAGGAAACCCACTAATTTTTTTGTTAGTTTCGAATATTTTTGATTGTATTATAATTTGTGTTACTATTAGTTGCTGATTTTAGTAGAAGCGTTTTTATTAAATATACATGGAACCTAAAACGGGAATAAAATAATTTTTCCAAAGAATAATTTCCCTTTCTAGGAAAAACTTAAGTTTTTTAGTTTCGATATCTTTTGAATTGTATTAACTATTTGTGTTATCTAATTGGGCTGAATTTAGTAGAAGCTTTTAAATTATTATAAATAGTTACAGTGGACTAAAGTAAAATTAATTTTCAAAAATAATTTATTTTCCTAGAAACACTTAATGTTTTGTTAGTTTCGAATCTTTGATTGTAATTACCATATTTTGTGTTACTATTATTAGCTGAGATTTAGTAGAAGACGTTTTAATATAATTAAATAGTACAGTGTGACTAAAGCTGAGAAATTAATTTTCCCAAAAAATAATTTACGTTTCCTAGGAAACCACATAATGTTTTGTTAGTTTCGACATCTTTTGATTGTAAACTATATGGTTACTATTAGTTTACTGATTTTTAGAAGGCGTTTTATTATCTATAAATAATACAATGTGCTAAAACTGAATAAAATAATTTTTCAAAGAATAATTTCCCGTTTCCTAGAAACACTTAATGTTTTGTTAGTTTCGATATCTTTTAAATTTGAAACTATATGGTTATATTAGTTTCTGAGATTTAGAAAGGCGTTTAATATATCATAAATAGTACAATGTGCTAAAACTGAATAAAATAATTTTCCAAGAAAAATTTTACGTTTCCCTAGGAAACCACTTAATGTTTTGTAGTTTCGATATTTTTTGAATTGTATAAATTTATATGTGTTACTATTATTTTGCTGAATTTTAGTAGAAGCCGTTTATTATATAATAAATAATACAATGGGGACTAAAAACTGAAAAAAATAAATTTTCAAAGAATAATTTACCTTTCCTAGGAAACACTTAATGTTTTGTTAGTTTCGATATTTTTGTTTTGTTTTAAACTATTTTGTGTTACTATTAATTAGATAGATTTAGTAGAGCGTTTAATTAATATATAAATAGTACATGGACTAACGGGAAAAATAATTTTTTCCAAAATAATTTACGTTTCCTAGGAAACCAAAAAAGTTTTGTTAGTTTCGATATCTTTTGAATTTGTATTAACTATAGTGTGTTACTATTGGAAGCTAAAAGATTTTGTAGAAGGCGTTTTAATATATTAATAGTACAATGTGACTAAAACTGAATAAAATAATTTTCCAAAGAATAATTTACGTTTCCTAGGAAACCATTTTAATGTTTTGTTAGTTTCGATATCTTTTGATTTGCACAACTATACTGCGTTACTATTAGTTTACTGAGATTTAGAATTAGGCGTTTCATATATCATAAATAGTACAATGTGTCTAAACTGAATAAATAATTTTTCCCGAAGAATAATTAACGTTTTTTTTTTTTTTTTTTTTTTTTTTTTTTTTTTTTTTTTTTTTTTTTTTTTTTTTTTTTTTTTTTTTTTTTTTTTTTTTTTTTTTTTTTTTTTTTTTTTTTTTTTTTTTTTTTTTTTTTTTTTTTTTTTTTTTTTTTTTTTTTTTTTTTTTTTTTTTTTTTTTTTTTTTTTTTTTTTTTTTTTTTTTTTTTTTTTTTTTTTTTTTTTTTTTTTTTTTTTTTTTTTTTTTTTTTTTTTTTTTTTTTTTTTTTTTTTTTTTTTTTTTTTTTTTTTTTTTTTTTTTTTTTTTTTTTTTTTTTTTTTTTTTTTTTTTTTTTTTTTTTTTTTTTTTTTTTTTTTTTTTTTTTTTTTTTTTTTTTTTTTTTTTTTTTTTTTTTTTTTTTTTTTTTTTTTTTTTTTTTTTTTTTTTTTTTTTTTTTTTTTTTTTTTTTTTTTTTTTTTTTTTTTTTTTTTTTTTTTTTTTTTTTTTTTTTTTTTTTTTTTTTTTTTTTTTTTTTTTTTTTTTTTTTTTTTTTTTTTTTTTTTTTTTTTTTTTTTTTTTTTTTTTTTTTTTTTTTTTTTTTTTTTTTTTTTTTTTTTTTTTTTTTTTTTTTTTTTTTTTTTTTTTTTTTTTTTTTTTTTTTTTTTTTTTTTTTTTTTTTTTTTTTTTTTTTTTTTTTTTTTTTTTTTTTTTTTTTTTTTTTTTTTTTTTTTTTTTTTTTTTTTTTTTTTTTTTTTTTTTTTTTTTTTTTTTTTTTTTTTTTTTTTTTTTTTTTTTTTTTTTTTTTTTTTTTTTTTTTTTTTTTTTTTTTTTTTTTTTTTTTTTTTTTTTTTTTTTTTTTTTTTTTTTTTTTTTTTTTTTTTTTTTTTTTTTTTTTTTTTTTTTTTTTTTTTTTTTTTTTTTTTTTTTTTTTTTTTTTTTTTTTTTTTTTTTTTTTTTTTTTTTTTTTTTTTTTTTTTTTTTTTTTTTTTTTTTTTTTTTTTTTTTTTTTTTTTTTTTTTTTTTTTTTTTTTTTTTTTTTTTTTTTTTTTTTTTTTTTTTTTTTTTTTTTTTTTTTTTTAGCGACATAATTTTTGTGTTATTTGATTTTTTTTGGATTTTTAAATAGGGTTCTATTATTAAATTGAAATTTTAAAAAAAGATAAATAATTTAAAAAAAATTACTTTTAAAAAACAATTAAAATTTTTTCGAATATTTTTTTTTCTAAAACTTTTAAATTTTATTTTTTTGATTTTTGATTGGTTTACAAAATTTATTTTAAATAGCTAATAATAAAAAATTTTAAAAATAAATTAACTTTCCAAAACTAATAAATTTTTTTCAAATATTTTTTGTTTTAAACCATATTGTTTTGTTAGTTTGAATTTTTGATTTGTAAAATACTGAGTTACATTAGTTACTAAATTAAAATTTATTTAAATAATAATAAATGTACAAGTTCAAACCAAAATTTTTTAAAATTAATTTACTTACTATGATACAAAAGGGTTTTGAGTTTGAATTTTGTGATTTATATAATAATATTTTTTTACTATTTATAATTTTTTAGAAACGTTTTTTAAAAAATTAATGTTTTATTAAAAAAAATATTTTCAAAAATATTTACTTTTTAGAAAATTAAATTGGTTTTATTATTCAATATCTTGCAAAATGAATAAATAATTTTCCATAGTAACTGAGTTTTAAGAACCGTTTTTGTATATTTAAGTATCTTTTGAAATTGATAAATAATTTTTAAAAATATTTCGTTTTAGTAGAAACTATAAATGATATTTTTTGAATAAAATGAATAAAAAAAATTTCAAAATAATTTAATTTAGTAAAAGCTTTAATTTTTCTTTAATATAATTGGTTTAACCAATTTTAATTTTTAATAATTTATTTTAATAGGGAAAACTTAATTTTTTCAGTTTCAACTTTGATATTATTTAAAATTTATTTGTTTCCTAAAAAAATTTTTTTTAAAGGTTTAATTTAATAATTATACATGTGCTAAATATTTAATTTTAAGATAAATTTAGTTTCTAAAAACTAATTTTAAATTTGTTAAAAAATTATTTCAAAAAAATTTACTTCCTAAATACTAGATTTGTTGGCGTTTCATATTATATATACAATGTGTCTTAAATAATAATAATTTTTGAGTAATTAACTTTTTAAAACACAAATGTTTTTATGATAATTTTGTTCGAAATTAATATAGTTTCTATGAAACCCTAATTTAGTGGGGTTTTTAAATATACTTAAAAATTTTATAACTAAACTGTATAAAAAATTTTAGAATAAAGCTTTTTAAAAATATTAATTTTTTCAAAAATTTTCCCAAAATATTTCATTGAAACCATTTGTTATTTTATTTTAAAAATTTATGTAAATATTTTTTTAAAATTGAGATTATTAAATTTAATTTTTAAATAAAAATTGAAAATGGTAAAATTTTTGATTTAATTTATTCTAAAATTATTTAGTTTAGATTTCTTATATTATATACAATTTGCTTATAATTTAGAAAAAAACGTTTTATAGTAAATACTAATGTTTTAAGTATCAAATTTTCTGAATTAATAACTATCTGGCCCTTTTAAATTTTTTATTTATATTTTAAAGTTTATTATTAAAAATATTAAAAGTTAATGAAATTTTTTCAAAAAAAATTACTTTCCTAAAAAACAAAATTTTTGGGTTTTCGATATTTTAATTTGTTTCCTTTTGGAAACTTTAGTTCTAGTTTTGAAAAAAAGTTTTATAAAAAAATTGTTTGAAAAACTAAAATAAATTTTCAAAAAATAATTTACGTTTGAAAATTTTAATTTTTTTTTTGTTACTTTTTTGTTTTGAAATTTTAAGGGTTACTATTTTTTAATTAATTTTTAAATTGGGGTTTAATATAAAAAAAATAAAGGAAAAAATAAAATAAAATTTAAAAAATTTTTTAAACGTTTCCGGAAAACAAATTTTTGTTAGTTTCGAATTTTTTAATTGTAAAACTTATGGTTCTTTAGTTTCGATTTTTGAAAGCCGTTTTTTATTCAAAAAAATACAAGGCAAAAACTAAAAAAATTTTTTTTTAAAAAAAAATTTTCCCTTTTTCCTAGAAACTATTTTTTTTTATTTGATTTTTTTTTTTTCCTTTTTTGGGGGGGAAATTTTTTAGGGTTTATAAAAAATTTAAAAATTTTTAAAATGTACATTATAAATAAAAAAAATTTTCCCCCAAAAAAAATTTTAGTTTAAAAAAACCCATAATTTTTTTTGGATTTTCTTTTTTGTTTAAAATTAGTTTTACTATTTATTTGCAAATTTAAAAAAAAATTTTAAAATTAAAAAATAAAATTTTTAAAAAAAAAAAATTTTTTTTTAAAAAAATTAATTTCCAAGGAAAAAATTTTTGTTATTTTTACCTTTTATTTTTTTTAAATATTTGTTAATTTTTTTAAAATTTTTAAAAAAAATTTTTTTAAACAAAAAATTAAAAGAACTAAAATTTTTTAAAAATTTTTTTAAAAATTTTTTTAAAAAACTTTAATTTTTTTTTTTTAAATTTTATTTTAAAAATATTTTTTTTCTTTTGGCCCAAAGTTTGTGAAATTTTAAATTTTAAAAATAAAAATTTTACTAAAGTAAAAATTTAAAAATTTTTTAAAATTTAAAAAACCCAAAAATTTTTTTTTTTTTCAAAAATTTTTTAAAATTTAAAAAAACTTTTATTTAGTTTGGGTTTTTTGAATTTTTTAAAAAAATTTAATTTTGTTTTTAAATAAAAAAATTTTTTCCCAAAAAAAAATTTACCCGGGAAAAAAAATTTTTTGTTATTTCGAAATTTTTTGATTTGTAAAACTATTGATGTATTTTAGTAAACTGGATTTAGTAAAAGGGCGTTTAATTATATAAAAAGAAAAATTTGCTAAACGAAAAAAATTTTTTTCCCAAAAATAATTTCTTTTCCTGGAAAACCCACAAAATGTTTTGTTATTTCGAATTTTTGTTTTGTAAATTAATGGTTACTTTTGGGGCTGGATTTTAGGCGTTTCAATATCATAAATAGTACAATGTGTCTAAAAACTGAATAAAAAAAATTTTCAAAGAATAATTTACCTTTCCTAGGAAACTTAATGTTTTGTTAGTTTCGATATCTTTTGATTTGTATTAACTATATGTGTTACTATTAGTTAGCTGAGATTTAGTAAGAAGCGTTTATATATATAATAAGTACATGTGACTAAATGAAATAAAATAATTTTCCAAAGAATAATTTACGTTTCCTAGGAAACCACTTAATGTTTTGTTAGTTTCGATATCTTTTGATTTGCACAACTATACTGCGTTACTATTAGTTATGAGATTTAGATTAGGGCGTTTATATATCATAAATAGTACAATGTGTCTAAAACTGAATAAATAATTTTCCGAAGAATAATTAACGTTTCCAAGGAAACCACATAATGTTTTGTTAGTTTCGATATCTTTTGAATTGTATTAACTATAGTGTGTTACTATTAGTTTGCTGATTTTAGTAGAAGCCGTTTATATATCATAATAATACAATGAGACTAAAACTGAATAAAATAATTTTTCCAAAGAATAATTTACGCTTTCCTAGAAACACTTAATTTTTGCTAGTTTCGATATCTTTTGATTTGTATTACTATTTGTGTTACTATTATAGCTGAGATTTAGTAGAAGGCGTTTAATATTTTATAAATAGTACATGTGACTAAACTGAAAAATAATTTTTTTCAAAAAAATAATTTACTTTTCCCTAGGAAACCACATAATTTTTTGTAGTTTTGATATCTTTGATTTGATAACCTATATGTGTTACTATTAGTTATGAGATTTAGTTAGGGCGTTTAATATACATAAATGTACAATGTGCTAAAACTAAAATAAAATAATTTTCAAGAATAATTACGTTTCCGGGAAAACACTTATGTTTTGTTAGTTTCGATATCTTTTGATTTGTATTAACTATAGTGTGTTATATTAGTTGCTGATTTTAGTAAAAGGGCGTTTATTATATCATAAATAAACATGGACTAAAAAAAATT
>NW_025780946.1:0-35000 GCF_021130785.1 Homalodisca vitripennis | reverse complement strand
CGGAAAGTAATGTAATACTTGGGTACTATATATTACCTTAAACCACAGCCAAATATGCTTCTATAAAATATAATTCACTATATAATAGCTCAGATTCCCACAGGAAGTTGCCTTGCTGTGAGATTTTCCCTGTGACTTCCATAGCTAAGGTACTCTCTGCAATGAGACTGATTTAATAATTTTTCAATATAAAATATTATTATAATAAGGAGATACAATGGGAGGGAAATTACTTACTTGTGGTACATGTTGTTTAACTGAGCTGCTTTATTTAAAAAATTATTTATTTTCCTACTTTCCAATACAGTGTCATTCTTGATTAACCTAAGTTAGTTAAAACTGTTTTTGTCTCAACTCGAAACCGTGTTTGATTGTTGGTGTATTAACTTCTTGATCTTTTATCCATTTTTTTCTTTGATTTCCTATTCTTATATAGTCGATAGGGATCACCACATTTATGTTACGGACACAGATTTTCTTATTTATGCTGAAACGTAAAGAAAATTAACGTTTTCAACTAGGTAATATTATTATGTTTGCTAACTTGATGACAACAGTTGAGCCTTTGTAGATGGAATAAACGATTTAGTCTTACAGATTTATAATTAATGAAACCGGCGTGTTTTAGACATCTGGAATACATTTAGAGCCTACTTATTATTCAAAAGCTTCTTCGGATTTAAAACGTAATTGAAGAAAACCATGCCATAAGCCATCTTAAAAAATGGGCTAGCACTATAAAGAAAAATATGTAGTACTTGAAGAGTTAAAATAAATTCTAAAGATCAAATCGACATTGTCCCATATTCTATACATAAGACAGGTAAAACTTTGCAGTAGTATTAATTTCATCAAGCACGTAAGCCTAGGTGCTAAATAAAATTTTTATATATCCTATAGGTAAAAATAAATTTCATATGACACAAATGTATATAAACCTAAAAATATATAAGCCGATATTTTTTAGATACATTTTTTGTAGCAGTGAATTTTCCCAATGTATATTTATACACTAAACTGTTATTGTGGATAGTATTAATACGCATTTGGAGGGCAAAGCTGCTTTAATGAGACGTTTGTTTAGTTGTGATGTGATATCGCAAACAGTAAGAACGGATCATGGAAAAAACTATTTGTTTTTTACTGCTCAGCAGGTAAGATTCGTCGCAATGAGACCAGGCCAGTGCGATCCGTCCTTGGTGAAAAAAGTAATAAGATAATTTTTTACGTTCCAGACATTATGGCTGTACTCTAGTTAGTTTCACAGTTTGTGTATTCTATATTTCACTACTGTACGAGTTTCTTGTAGCCATCTTCGTTAATCATAAGACCTATGTAGAATTGATGGATAGTACTCAAACAAATCCAATGGAGCGCATGCAGTATATTGAATTTATTCATTTATATATATATATATATATATAATATATATATATATAATATATATATATATATATATATATATATATATATATATATACATTTAAACCGATACAAGGGAGTACTGAATATTTAAAATACGTATAAATATCTACTATCGTGGATTTTTCTATTAACAATACAACCTAGTTTCATGTAAGACGTTATTACTGTACTCAAGATATTTTCTTCCCAGTTTGTTATCCTGTGATTTTCTCGTTACCATCATAGTTGCACTAAGACCGACGCAACATTGCTAAAATAATGATAAGCTAAATCCTAAGGAGTAATATGCGTCATCATTGATCTCAATATTGCCCGTATAGAATTGAGTTTCATACTGAACACAAAGTCTACTGCGTTGTAGAGATATCGTTCGCATAGGAAAACAGACACTCAGAGATAAAATGTTCCAGCCTCTTGAATGATAATATTTACCATGTATATTGAATAATTTAAGATAATATTTTGCCAATACCATAATTAGTTTATAATATATGGACATTTAACAATAATGTTCGATAGCAAAATCTACTTTGTAAAGTTTTATAATTGAGACTTGACAAGAATTAATTAACACTTTAACATCAAATCTGAGAAGCTGCTTGTTTCTGAAAATATTAATTAAGTCTGCGTTGTAATTTTATACTTTATTTGGTCGGCTACAAAGGTATTACAATGAGATCTTGTATAAAAGGTGTATACTTACATGATCTTAAAACAACTAAATTTAATAATTGTGGACGCTTCAAAAAAAATTTAAATAAATCATATCAAAGACTAAAGGTTATACTTAGAAATTAAAAAAACTTATCATCGTAATATAGAAATTATTGTTCTCAATACTCATAAGTTACTGTAAACAAACTTTTAATTTGTGAACAAAAAGAAAATAATGCAACTTTGAGTTTTTAATAACAATATATAATAAACCCGTAAAATACTTTAATAATTTTAACATATAATTTGATTATTTTCTTAATTGTATTTATAAGCTAAAGTTATTTTATTAATTAAAAGACCTTAGCTAAATTTATTATAATTTCAAGTAATAAAAAACTTGTAGCCTATGTAAACTAATAATGTGATAGCACTCTCTTAAAGCATATAAACAAAACACTACAGACATCCTTTTATGTAATTTGAAGACATTTTGTGTATTTTAGCGTATGTTTGTGTATTTTGTGGTTTATTTGTTCAATGTCCATATAATTACTGCCCCAGCTTTAGTACTACTGGGCAGAATGAAGTTAGTAGTTCTGTATAATACTCCAAGTAGGTTATACTTCATTTATGAAAATTAGAGTCTACTTATGAGTAATTTGTATAGTATACCAATGGTGGAGATGCATTAAACAATGTTCATATTTTAAAAATAATAGAGCATTATTAAGGTGTGACGACAATAAAATCCATCAAAATTAATATCATCTTCCAATATTTACCCAAGTAAAGTAATTATTCGGTTACAGGTTTTCTATTAGATTAAAAATAAAAACATACATAACAAGATCAAATCAAGATTTTTATTAAATTAGAAATCTAAATTTCCCATAAAATTGTATAAAATTATTTCGCAATGATTCTTTTTAGCATTACATCATTCACTTATTATCAAAGGCAGTAAAAAAATATATTAATGTAGAATATTTAGAAAAAAATTTGATTTTTCTTGTAATATAACAATTTTAACTATTTAATATATTTTTAAATCTTAAAACCTTGTATGAAACTTACCCTTAACATTGTTTACCAATGAAACCATTATTAGTGATTTCATTGCAGACAAGGGGGCTCTCAGATTCCGCAAAATTAGCATGATTATGCAAAGTTATTTGAGTAACCAAGATATTTTTGGTTTATCTGCTAATGATATTTCATGTTGAAATTACTTGTGCGTACCAAATAAAAACTCATCTAAGTGTACTGCTTCGTTATTACTTTAAACAATATTTAAAAGATACAAAACCCTATTGGCAACTTACGTTTTTTAGCTTTCAGTGGAATTGTTCAGTTGATTATGTTACTTTTAAATAAGAAGGAAAATGTAGGTAGAATGGTTATCCTTGATTGCACTAGTATGAAATGCAATATCTCTTCCAATATTATATTATAGATTTATTCACGAAAATGTGAGCTATTCATAGAAGTGAATGGCCCAGGTGGTAAATATAGGAACTGTAACAATCAAATCAAATCAAATCAAATCAAAATGTCTTTATTACGTGAACATTAAGTACAGAAATTTGTCAAAATATAATACATAATGCAAAGTTAGATAATTACAGTTTAATAGTGTCATCATTGTAAGTTTAGGAGGTTTATGCTTCAATTTTTAAAATCACGTGGTTCCAGTGTTAGCAGATTCCAGGAACTCTTCAATGGTGTATACAGGTCTCTTCAGCAAAAGCTCTCGAAGTAGGTTCTTTAGTCTGTTTCCTGTCAGGCTGCGGAGGTAGTCTGGTAGAAGGTTTTTAAATTTCCGGCCAATGTATGAAGGTTTCTTCTCATATAAAGCTGTTCTGTGTTGAGGTAGGGTGAGCCTTGAGGCATGGCGTGTGGGGTAATTATGGAGGTCCATGTGAGTCTGCAGATGTAGTTTATCTACGTGCAAGATGGCTTCATAAATGTAAAGTGCAGGTACTGTAAGTATGGCTAGGGTCTGGTAGGCCTGTCGGCAAGTTTGTAGTGGCTCAAGGTTTGCAAGGGTCTTGATTGCCTTATTTTGGAGTACCAGAACTCTCTTGAGGTTTCCTTGGGAGGTTCCCCAGACTATAAGGCCATACCTAATGTGAGACTCTATTAGCGCATAGTAGGCTATTTTTGCCGCTTCCAGAGAGCCTACCCATTTAATACGTTTAACAACGTAGATGCCTGTACTAATTTTATTGCATATGTTGTTTACATGATCTGCCCATGTGAGTCTGCTATCGAGAGTTACTCCCAAAAACTTGATCTGGTTAGCCACTGATATATTGGGAATGCTTGCTGGTACCTCTTTCTTCCTGCTAAAGTGTACCTGTGTAGTTTTGTCAGGGTTTATTGCTAAGTCATTTAATTTACTGTAGATTATGGCGCTTTCTAATGATGTGATAGAGTTACTGTACAATTGTTCAGCTGTGTCATTTCTTAGAAGAAGAGTGGTATCATCTGCGTACATTATGCAGCTCGTACTTTCATTTTGAATTAGAGCTGGGAAGTCGTTAGTCAGCAGAATAAACAAAATGGGTCCCAACACAGATCCCTGTGGGACTCCTCTAGTAATTGGTTGAGGACAAGATCTGAACATGCTAGTGACGCCAGATGTAGTATGCTGAATCTCCACAATTTGGGATCTCCCTTTGAGATAACTATCAAACCACTTGTTTTCCAGACCTGTTACTCCCAAAGCTGCAAGTTTTTTAGAGATGAGGCTGTGTCCTAAGCAATCAAAGGCCTTACTGTAGTCTAGGAATAAGGCAGTGACAAATTGTCCCTCCTCTATGCTGTCAATTATAGATTCGACCAGACTTATGATGGCAGATAAAGTAGATTTTCCCTTCTGGAAGCCATGCTGGCAGTCAGTAATTAAGTCCTGTTGTGTGAGATGTGTCATTAGTCTCTTCAATACTATTTTTTCAATAATTTTTGAAAACGTTGATATTAAGGAAATGGGTCTATAGTTTTTTGGGTCAGTTTTTGGTCCTTTTTTGTGCTGGGGATAGACCTTGGAGACTTTAAGCTTTGTTGGGAATTGGCCCAGGGAAAATGATTTATTTATAATTGATGCGAGAGGATGAATCAATTCCACTGCGCAATGCTTTACAACTTTTGATGAGTATTCGTCTGTACCACTCGATGATTTGTTTTTTAGGTTGTGTATTACTTGACTTACTTCTTCCCATGTTGTGGCGGTCAGATCAAATGGTTGTATTAAAGGGTGGTTTAAAAGGTTTAGGTCCTCTTCTAATCTGCTGTCTCCTGGCTGTTGGTTGTTTTGCTGTAATGTCACTTCTGCTATCTGAGTAAAGAAAGTGTTTAGTTGTTCAGCTACCTGAAGAGGATTGTCTACCACTGCATCGTCAATGTTTAGCTTAGGACACGTTTTGCTAAGTTGTTTGGCATTGGTCTCTGTATGTATTATGTCCCATACAGCTTTGGATTTGTTGTCAGATGTCATTATTTTCTGTGTATTTGCATTTTGTTGCAACATCCTTAGTTTTCTGTCGTACTTCTTTTTTATGTTTACCATAGTTTCTTTATCTTGTGCCCTTCCGGTAATTTCATAGGTGTTTGAGGCTCTTAAGTAGGCAGCTTTTATCTCAGCTGATTCTTGGTCATAGTAGTGAATTGGTTTACTCTTAGTTTTATTTTTGCTCTTCTTGTGAGGGCAGGAGATGTCAAGGGCAGTTTGCAGCACTCCTTCGAATATTTTATATGCTGTTTCCGCATATTCAGCATTATAGACCAGTATCCCAGTTTTTTATGGAAAGCAGTGACTTGAGCTGGTCAAGGTTTCTCCTTCCCATTTATCGCCGAAGAGTTTGCGTGTTGTCGTCATTTTTACAAAAGTCCAGGCTACATATTTGGGCGGTATGATCCGATAGTCCAGTTTGTAAAATTGTTGCACTAAGGTCATGTTCTGGAATATTAGTGCATATACAGTCAATTGAAGTGCTTGTGTCAACTGTAATGCGAGTTGGTGGCAAAGGGAGCCTTCTTATGTTGTGTGTTGCCAATTCGTTGTCAAACATCAGGCTGTCCGGGTTGTTGGGTTTTAATCTGTCAATGTTTATGTCTCCTGTCAGAATAAACGACCTATTATGTGCTTGACTATTGTCCAGAATGTTTGATAGGATGTCCAAGCTATTTTGAATGTTTACCCCGGGAGGGCGGTATACGCCAAGGAGAAAGAGATGCTTCCCTTTAATTATAATATGTGCCATTGCAGCCTCAAATAGTTTTTCTTCGCAGTGGTTACTCATGTCTATGGCCTCTATATTGTTTATTAAGTTGTCTCTACAATAAATAGCAACCCCCCAAATCTATGTTCTTTTCTGGAGTATTCAGATACGAGAGAGTATCCTAGAAGTTTTGTGGTTTCAATATCGCTTTGCTTGAGACCGTGTTCTGTTAGAACCAAGAGGCTGGGGCATACTTCACTTAGTAGATGGTTTAGCCGGTTTATTTTTGTATTGAGACCTCTTATGTTTTGATGACATATTGTCAGGTAGTCATTTTTATCTGCTGAGTGCTGCCTAAAAAACAGTTTGTTTCTGTTGAAGATGACTCTGAGCATTGCGGAATTTTTATATTACTATTGCAGCTTGACATGTTGGTATGGTCTAGAAAAGAATTGGAGTGGTGTACGTCTACTTGCACCAGGATCTGATGTCCAGGTTCCTGTGGAGATGGTGGCGGTAGAGGAAGGTGATGATTAGGTGTTGCCAGGGCTATTTCATCTGTCTCCTGTCCTAGTGTTTCCAAGAGAACTGGTGAGATCTGAAGCAGTGCCTCAGAAGAAGAAGTCATTGGCATCATGTTCCTAGTGACTGCAGAATTTTCCTGAGTTTTAGTCATAATCTGAAGGTAGAATTTAATATTCATTGCAAAAAACTCATCCAAACTTTGATTTTCAGGCTTCAGTTTTGCATACATAGGTGGCGATTTTGTAAATTGTGTTTTTTCCTTGTCTGACTTACATAAAGCTGAACTTACAGGGAAGATGTGTTCTCTTACTTTAGTCAGTATGGATTCAGTGTTGTTAACGCAGATTTGTCTGGCTTCTGCGGTCAAGTTGTGGTGAGGCATAGTCCTGGTTGTCAATGTTGGTTCAGTGTTGTTAACGCAGATTTGTCTGGCTTCTGCGGTCAAGTTGTAGTAAGGCGTGGTCCTGGTTGTCAGTGTTGGTTCAGTGTTGTTAACGCAGATTTGTCTGGCTTCTGCGGTCAAGTTTTGGTGTGAGGCATAGTCCTGGTTGTCAATGTTGGTTCAGTGTTGTTAACGCAGATTTGTCTGGCTTCTGCGGTCAAGTTGTAGTAAGGCGTGGTCCTGGTTGTCAGTGTTGGTTCAGTGTTGTTAACGCAGATTTGTCTGGCTTCTGCGGTCAAGTTGTGGTGAGGCATAGTCCTGGTTGTCAATGTTGGTTCAGTGTTGTTAACGCAGATTTGTCTGGCTTCTGCGGTCAAGTTGTAGTAAGGCGTAATCCTGGTTGTCAATGAAGGTTCAGTGTTGTTTACGCAGATTTGTCTGGCTTCTGCGGTCAATTTGTGGTGTTGTTCAGAAGTGTGATTCGCACTTTGAGTGCTAGCTTTGTACTTAGCAGCTTGGAGTGATATACTGAACAGGTTTTGTTTTTGCAAAGTGTTATCCAGTTGGCTGTTCTTCATGGTCCTGGTCATGTGACCTCTAGCTGAGGAATGTGGACTTTCCTTTCTGTCCAACATGGATGTAATTTTATTATTCCCTGGTTTATTTAAGTGGGTATTTGAGTCAGAGTTCATAAAGTTGTCAAGGAATGAATTTGTGTAGACTTTAAAATTGTTTATCAGCTCAGTAAATCTAAACTGGTTTTCCTCTACTTCTTCCTCCGTTTTCGACAAAATTACTTTATAGTTCTGTAACTCTTGTTCTGTCTCTTTCACTCGTGAAATTAATTGAGCATTTTCATTTCTGAGAATGAGAATTTCATTATCTGCCCATTTTGTGGTTTTAGCTAATTCTGCTTCCAAATATTTAATTTTTTCCTCTGACTTAGTTTGCAACGTTTGCAGTTGTTTAAGTACAGCATCACTACTTTTCTTTTCTTCATCTGCCTGTGGTAATAACTCTTCTTTTAGTCTTTGTTCCTTAGTGAGCTTTCTGCTTAGGTGGTCATTATTTTCTGAAAGGTCGCGAGTAAAGTCCGTTAGTGCTGACACTTTATCCCCCAGTTCTTCTATTTTTCCTTCCATGTCTTGCTGTAATGAGGATTTAGTTTGATTTGATTCAATATTACATAGCGCGGACTAGCGCCTAACCTAAGAACTAACCGACCCCAGACCTCGGAATTATCTCGTCGATATGAGTGTATTTCTTAATTTGCAACTCGAAAGAGTGCAAATAACGAAGTGTCGCTTAACAATCTTTGCTGAGGTTGCACGCGTAATAAATACATACATTTTAAATATGATGTTTATTTTGTCCTATACATTTCCTGTGGACACGTAGACAGACAGGCAATTATTATGATATACCCCCATTGTAGATAAAAGGGAAAACCGAATGATATACTTAAACGCCACTCGACAAAATTCCATGGATAAACGTGCACAAATATCAAACTCGTTGTAGTCTACGTTAAAATAAGATACCACGCAAAATTAAGAAAAAAATATTTGTTCAAGATACGCTGCCAAGTGATACATTCACAGTTTTGTTTCTTAAGTTACATTTAATAGCAGAAGTAAAATAATAAATGATCTAGTAAGATTTAAATGACAATAAAACGCAAAAGTGCTCTAAAATTAAATATTTTTATTTTAATATACTTTTGATTATAAATCAATAAACAAATTGTTCATGTGTTAATTTATTATATAACTGAACTAATTTGTTGTCTTTTTTATTTATTTCCATCATTATGCATAAGACTAATGTAAAAATGTTCAGCTAACGCTCAGGTAAAAGCAACAAAGTAAAATGAATCATCATTAAACTGAGTATTTTGTACATAAAAATAAAGCTTCAATCAAAGATTAAAGTTTATAGGTAAGTTCATTTTCCCAATATCTTACGGACATGCAGAGTTTTTTTTTTTATTTTTAAAGTCCCTTGACTGATAGGCTTCGCTAACCCGCAGACCACAAAATGGATTAATAAAATCGATATACGTCATATGAGTAGCCATATATCGGCTCATTTAGTCTAAGTTTAAAGCTATTTATGTGTTACTTAACAATGGTTATGTAATAAAGATATTCGAATCTCCTCTTAATAAGCAAAACATTAATAATGGATATAAATAATTACGAAAACTATAATTTAATAGCATGTTATTTAAATTACAGTAATGTATAGCCCTTTAATATTTAATGGATTATTATAACGTTTTGTTATTTCCCATTAAATAGATTAAATCATACAAATACTAGGTAACTGTTGGTTAGTTTAAAAGTATGAAAGAGGAGTAAAGTTTAAAACTGCGCAAGGACGCACTAAAAAGTTGTAATTTCTAGATTCAGATAGCTTTATTTTATATGCAAACGGAATCTTCAATAAGTACATCTATTATTCTAAAGAATATGAAAAAATTACAAAAGTATTATTAGTTTGCGATTCTGAAATGTTATCCTATCTTTTCAGATAATTTTAACTCCAAATGTTTAAATTAGCCCGTATTACAGAAATACCACGTATTTTTGTAATTTCTGTAAGTGATTTTAAGTTTGATTCCAACTCGCCCTAATCTCCACAGCTATCCATTCATAAATATTGTAGGTTCTCTCTACTAAGAACAGCATCCACCATATCAGCAGTTCTCATATTGTGTCACCGCTTAACCACATTAAGTTTTAGAATTCTCATTATTGGTGTTGTGACAGGCTCTCCTAGTCCAGATATTACAATAAAGGTGAAGATCTAAGCTCTGATTGGTACATATAAATTTGTAATATTATCCGTAATATTTATTATTTATATTTAGTCACATTACTGCAAATATAATATAAAACTTATCCTGCCTTAGTTAAACAAATATGACCAAATGGAATGTTAGGTGAAATTTAGTTTAATTTCACTTAATGGAAATAAAACAGAGCTGAGTTAAAATTGTGATACTACAGATAAAATAATATATGTTGTACATGGATATAAAGTGGTGTTATACATGTCAAATACATTGCTAATTAAAATTAAATGTTGGTTAAATTTAGTTTTCCTAACAAATATTGGAGATGATTATTCCGACTACTCAACCATTATTAAAACTATATATATATATATATATATATATATATATATATATATATATATATAAAACAAACACACTTACAAATAGACACGAGTAAAACTTTTGTAGATTCCAATTTTTTAACACTGACATGTAGTTCACTTTACAACTGTTATGTTGCACCATCTGTACGGCTGTCAGCAATAGTTACTTAGAGTATTAATTACTCTGGCAAGATCTCATAACTAACAATCATTACATGGTATCACTTGACAGGAGGTGAATAGCATAGTTGTAGTAAACTTAACAGCATTATCCGAACAGCTGTCAGCAAGATTAACCTGTATTGATTACAGAGACGGAATCTCGTATCTAACAATCATTAACACAGTATCATGTGATACTGCTGACAACAAATTAATAGGATAAGTTGATGTAAATTTAATTAAGCTATATATACGGTTTTCAACTAGAGTTAATTGTATAAGTTATACAGAGAAAGGTGTACGTATTCCATATCTAACTCTAATCACATTTACAATTCATATTAAATTAATAGTTCTTTTTGATGAATCCTTTAGTTCATGGTAAGTACAATCTAATTTTGTTAATGGCTGAGCATTGAAGAACTTGAAAATGCAATTTTGGCCTGTCTGTCTAATCGTTTGTCTGCACGATAGTTAAAAAACAAACTCTCGTATAGATTAAAAATTTTGCATATGTCTTCATTTCTATACAGGGAATACTAAGTTTGATGATATAGCATGTAACTTGTGTGTCTTGACTGATCCTTTGCGAATATTTTTGGATAGATGTAATAGCTAACAATGATAACATCGAGAGAATAAGACACTGATGAATTCGTAAAAGAATTAATAAAATCATACGGAAACTTAAATTGTGAATTTTTTCTCTGATACCAAAACACAATATAGTGGAAAATAAATTTTAAAATCTATGGGAAAATTTTATTTTAACACACTGTTGCGTTGAAGCACCCCAGCTTACCTCACATAACTTTTATTATTTTACCAATGGTATGAAAACTTAGTTACGAGTAATTAATATATGCTGGTACCATGTAACAAGATATATCAAGATAAGTTTCATCAGTAACTCATTAAATTTGCATGAACCTTCACTTACATGTTCACAAGAATATGATCCTTTAAGGTCCATGCCCGTCTATGGAACTTCAGCGCACGGACACGGGCCAGGCAATGAATTAGCACCCCCCGACTATAAGGGGGTGCTAAATCAGCGCATGAACATGGTCGAGGCCCTGAATTAACACCCCCCTGTTCCAAGGGGGTGCTTATTCAGCGCATGGACATGGCTCAGTCACTTACTTAGCACCCCCTAGCATTCAACCAGCAAAAGGGATATTTATCTTTTACATATTCAATTTAATCATAAATATAATATTTGTTATCTGGATTTTTGTGACGCTGCCACTTATAAGCTACTATCTACGATTGTTTTGCAATTTCCGATAAACCATTAAATAATATAATAATCAAATATGGCTACTTTCTCTTCAAAATTACCATAGACTTAATATTACATAATAATGATCCGACTAACAAGGCTAATAGACCTTAGCACTCCTCCCTCTCACACGCATTGCCATATTTGTGTAATAATTTTCACTCATGACTTTGCTTTCTTAATTTTTTCTTAATATCACATATTAAAATAATTAATTAAATCATATCCTTCATTAACTCTATTTCGGTTTATTCTTTCACTTAATCCGTTTGTAAATTTAATTAACGCACTGCTAAATATATATATTAAAAAAAAAAACATAACGTTCTCTACGCACAGATCATTAAAGCCCATGTAGGCTCTTTTCCCTTTACGTTTTTTAATTACGAGTATACAGTAATTAGAGACAAATTAAAACTTATGATATATGCTGCTCTTGTTTTAATTTTAATTAGCTGTCTTAATTTAGATGTATGGATTCATTCTTTTGAGATATAAGAATTGTATTATTGTATATTAAGTTCTTTCATATCAACTATAAGAATACTATAAAAATACCATAATTTGTTTACCTCTCGAATATAAAATATTTACTGATGTATCTACAGTTATACATTTTTGTGAAAGTAAAAGCTATTTTTGAGACGATTTTTGGAATATTACGGAAGGTAAAATGTAATTATGTTTTTTATACACAATTAGTCTAGTATCTATGCTGTGTCATTTTTATTGTACAGGTATTGAGTACTGGGCGTCCATACTAATGGAAGATCTACTCATAGTCTAGTTAAGGATATTCACTGTGTATTAACAGTTCAAGCTTAATCCAATCATGAAAACTCAAAGAACATGTTTCTAGATATAATTAAAACCTTGTTATTTGTATATGAATCCGTAATTAAACTATTTATTTCATTTAATAGCTTCACGGAAATGGAGTGTTTTTTTAGTTTAATTAACTCAAATTTAAAAAACTAATATAATTTTGTAAACAATTTAGGCTCGTATTTTAGGCAAAATAGTTCACTGTCACACAGTATGGAATTTTGTTTGCGGCATTTTTGTTTCATATTTAATTTTAATTAAATTTCAAAATTAAGTTTTATGGAATGAAACAGACAAAACATGAAAAATTACAGTTTTTGACTTGTCATTTATTACAGAAATAATTTTTCAGTACCTGCCCTTAAATAATTACTCGTAACCATCTGCAGTAAGAAACTAGATTAGAATTTTTTATCTTATGCACTATTAGGCGTACCGTCAATCATCTGCACAATGGAAAAGCTCTATAGAATTAACACTACACAAAAATCCGTAGAATGGTACTCACAAAAATATCTCATGGGCGTACCATAAGTATTACTATTGCTTACGTGTAAAATATCCTCTATAGAATCATGCCTAACTATTTTTCATAATTAAAGGAATATATAGAAAACATCAAATACACAATATCCCTTCCGGCTGAGTCGGAAGAAAGGTATATTTCACATGAGGCTACAACTTGAAGATACATTATTAGTTTATGAACTTAACACTGTGATAAAAAACTTATGGATGAGACATTGGTAGCTAAGGATGAAGTATATTAATCCGCAAAGGTTTGTTCCTAATTAGATAACGTAAAAGAAATGTTTGGTCGACTTCTGTCCATCTTACCTCTAGCAGATATATCCCTCTGTAAACGATTATACCCTCGATTATATTACTTTTTCTAACGGTATCGATGATAATTAGTGTCATATTACGAGAATGAATAATAGAAATCATATTGGGACTTTCATATTAAGTGATATCAAATATTACATGTAAAATATTCTCACATATATGTTTTGTTGCTCCTTTTATGAGTAACCCTATTTTAAAATGTGGATCATAAGTCTTTTATTACCTACAGCACTATAGGAAAGGAGGGATCGTGATTTGTAATTACTTTAGAACATCAGTTCAAAAAATCATGGAATGTCGCATTGAAATTAAAATTGGAATATTTTTTAATGAACATAATTTATTTCATCAGTAGTATGCCATTTTCTTTAAGACATGAAGGAGATGTCTATGACGTACCAGTTATTCTACAAAACTTCCGTACGAAGGGGCGGGTATCAGCTAGTAAACATATAAAAAACTTGAAACTCATTATTTTTGCCTTAACATCCGCCGTCTACCAAATAGGAAATATACAGAATGAAATCAACCTGCAAATATCGATTGTAAGATTGTAGGTCCACTACCGACCCTACTGTTCGGAACTGATGTGGCCGTATCGAGTGGTCGAGTAATAATATCGATGTTATTCTCAGTTGTTATTGCTATATTAATACAGAACTTACTATGTATAGTGAATTTGTTTGATGAAATTTCGTAAAAAATATAAGAAGAAATCAAACAATGTTTGAGTGTACAGGCCCAAGGTATGGCATATTATACTCTCTAGGTAACGGATACTTTTACACGAGTAAAGAGAAAAGATAAAGATTTCCGGGTAGAACAAAATCTTCAAACCTCGGTTAGAACAAAATTAACAATTGCAACAAATAGCAATCTTTACTGGTACATTTAAGCATCTACGTTTACCACCGTAATCAATATCATATCTAAAAACTCCGTATAAATTTACAAGCCAGAAGTAGGTCTGAGGTCTTCCATTTAAAAAACAAAATATTAAATAGAAATATAATAACTATAAAGACATTTTAAATTTTTGGTCTAGGTAATCAACATGTATTAGAGTGTTTTTTCCTGACGTCTTAATCAAAAGAAACTTATATTCAGAAATAATAAGGGATATTATGACCACAGTTCAGCAATGTAATGTTAAAATCACCTGATTAGAGCAGTTAAAATCAAAACAGCTGATTGTTGCAGCCCATATTCAGTGCTGTCATATAATAAAGGCGGATATTGTTTGGTAATTGGTTTAAAAAAACAGTAATTGGTTTTAAAAAACAAACTATCTCCCTTATTTCACAACCAATTTTTAAAACTTGGTATCGTTGGATTTTTAATTAAATTGTGTAATAATTGAGACCTTTTTTACCACATATCGCTTTTAATATATTTACCCTTAAAGATTTTTTAGAAATCACTATTTTGAAAATAAAGCTTGTAAGAAATTTAAATTGTTGATGTACTGTAATTATTCCTTAAGGTTATAAAGGTATATACAAAATTTTAACCTAAACAATCCATCAAATATAAATAGTAAAGTAAAAAAGACAAAAACAAAACAAAATTGTGGCTATTTGAGTATTATTGAGTTTTAGAAAGGTAAATATGATTGTTTTTGCGTTTGGTCCATGAATAATGTCTGAAAATATTGGTAGAGGTTGTGGAACACTCTGTATACTAATTTTATAATATACAGAGTGTCCTATAATTCTTAGGACAAGTCTATATATCGCAACTGCTCAGGTCATGGCAAACGCATTTCAGAATATGGAAATAGATCTTTGGTGCTTAGTTTCCTATCCGTCAGTGTTTTTTATAGACAAATTCACTTTAATATCTTAAAACGAAAAAAAATCTATCTAATTAATTGGATCAAATATTTGTGGTAATAAGGCCAGTTATAAAAAATATTCATTAATACTTTCGAAATGGCGGCCAATTAATCTGATTAACTTTGAATGTCTTAAAATCCGGGAGGTATACAAGAATAAATCTGATCGTGGATTGTATCACAAATCTAATTCCTCAAATACTATTTCAAACCAATAAAAAATAACTCATTAAGAGTATCTTTACTGTGAAAAAACACGGTTCGTGAAAATAAATTAACAACAGCTTTAGAGTATCTTATCCCAATTTTTTTTACTTTTGTCATTTATTATCCAAAACATTTGAAATACGTGTTTAAGGCCTATCTAAGGATAGAATAGAATCATATAATTAAAGTTTAATGAATTTATTTAAATATCTGTTGTTTTAGGATATTTTATTTACGAAAATTTATTGTCTGAATATTACTGTACGATTTTTCTTGTTGTTTATTATTCTTAACATATAACAGATAACCTAGTCACTTTATTTAGTTTTTTTAACATATATCGTGAATAAATTTAAGCTTTATGATAAATTATTGGTAATTAAGACGTTTGTTTTTGTCCTTCATTGTTCATAAAGGCGTTCATTGTTGATAAATTTGCAATATCTCTAGTAGTTTTTAATTTATTAGAAAAAAAAGTTGCTTGGCAACAGATAATAATGTATTTCCTGTACTTTTAATGAAGGGACTAAGATATGAGCACAATTAATTGGCATAATATATTCTGGAGCTGCCGTTTACTCGATTTTTGTATTGTGACCTACTCGCTGAGAACCTCAATGTAGACAGTGTTTTGTTACAGTAAATTTGTGCATATGATATTTTATATATTTCGTCATTAGATTTGTGATAGAACCCTCTCAAATTCATTTTCTTGCAATATTTTAGAATAATTGCAGATTTGAAGAAGTTAAAATGTAAAATACTTTAATAGCCACTATTTTCAAAGTATTAAAGATAACATCATAATATATTTTTAGCCGCCATAAAATTTTGACCAAGACTTGGTAGGATTCAATTTATTAGATTTTCCTTTTAGATTTTCCAAGATATCCCATTTTTAACAACAACAAAAACGCACACTAACCGACACAGGGGAAATTAAGCAATGTAGATCCATAATACTCAGTATATAAATGTATGTTTTGACCTAAGCAGTAACGCTTTTGAAAATACGGTAGTATATTTATTGCTACGTGTCTTAACATTGTTTTCAACGTTTTATTTTTTACTTATAGTTGAACTAACCGATATGGATATAACTGAATTATATTGATTCTTGTAGATATAAAATAATATTTAAATTGTTTGTCAAGTGCGTTTGAATGATACTATTCAGTTTAAATAGTATAATTCAGTTTATGATGCGTCCTTAAAAATAATTGGCTCTTAACTGTCGCAAAATTACAATTTCACGGTTCTAAATTTTCCCGCTTTTGATTGGTATTCGAAAAATTAAATTAAATAAACCCCACTAAATCCCTCAAAATCTATGATCTTCGATTTTGTCAATATTTACAGTCGGAAACTAGAATCTAATTTTCTTTATTGTGCCCTATCATCCCATTTACATATCACTGAGTCCCGATTCCATTGATAGCTTTTTATATGAGTTGAAAACAAAAAGAACATGCTTAACGTATTCTTAGTCCACAGTAACCCACCTAAAAGATGTTGTTAAGGAGAGTATATTACTAAGAGAAATGAGGAAAGATACTTCTCAGAAAGATCTTTGCTGTTTTTTCAACCTTTCATTGATATTGTGGTGTGTTCGTCATTTTCTAACGAAAATTTTCAACATATGATTCATGCTTTCTTAAAACTACATTTTGTATTTTTCAAAGCTATTATTAATGAGAAATCGGTTACAGTGTTATTTAACGGAATCGATTTGAGAACCTTTCTAATGGTATAGCGGTCTCATATATTACTCCCATATTTTGAGGAATGATTCAGTGTCCTGTCTCATTTTAACAGATCATTCACCGATCGACACTTTTTTTTGGTTTTGGCAATATGAACATTGGTAGGGCTAGGCACTTCCATTCTGTCAACAAAAATCTCAAACCTCCAATAAAAGAGAATCGATATATTAACTTTATCTGTAGCATACGGTATTGCTGAAATGTGAGACTCCCAACTGTAGAAGATAGAAGGGCATTAAATATGTAAACATTTCATTTGGAATTTCATAACTGGGATAGAGTGTAAACTAAATAGTTATTGCACACATAGTTCGGACGAACCTTAAAAAATTAAAAGTTCTGTGTTTCAGCAACTAATAATAGATAACAACAAACTAAATGTGAATTTTCCGATGGAAAAGTTGTGAGTAGGCATCGGTTTTTTTACAATAAATTAAAAACATTTTGTAACACAGGATTTATTTTAAGTTTTTATTTTGTATTGCCGTCATATTTGAAAACATTAAGCCTTAATACGGGGGCTATCTCGTCTGAAACTGTATATGAAGTCCCTAGTGAAAGAATAACTAAACAGTTACTATTACTATTACAGATTTCTAACTAGATACCAACCAATAGAATACTAAAGATAACTATATAATATATTTTATAAGTAGTACGTGGATGTAGAAAATAACTTAACTGTACTTGCAGAAAAAATCGTATACGTTCGTTTCATTGTTGTAGCTCTAGTTAAAGTCTACGCACAATGTTATCCGCATGAATCTTCAGAGCTTGTACTTTTGGCACTCATCAGAACTATCCCATCGATATTCAACATTTTTAAAAGTAACTAAAATATGTTCTAATAATTAAAAATTACTCAATACTCTTGTATCATTATTGGTCCTTAATCACATGAAGTCTTAACATGTAGGGTGTTGCACTATAGATTTTCTTTAAAAGATAAGGAATGAGGGTAATGTTTAAACTCAATGTTTTTCAAACACATTTACAAGATAGCATCTATTGTATGATAACAACATTACTGACAACAGTAAGATGCTACAGTCAACGTAAATCCTTCTTGATGCTGATGCCGATTTTGTGATGAATAATAATAGTCATAATTAAATCGAGTAATAATTACACTATAATTGATGCACAGGTACGTGACAAGCCCTTTAGTGCCACTTCAAAGTGAAAAACCGTCGTGTCAATAAGACTTGAGAAAAATATAAATTCACTGTAATTAAGGATTACTTTCACAGCACATCGGAGAAGCTTAAGTGAGTGGAAATCTACGTACAGAAGAACAATCGACATGATTAAGCGTGTGTGCTTTTATATGTAATTGTCTACGTTAAATGTAAAAAGACACATTTAAACCCTTCAAATTTTCATTTTATCTTTTGTATTCTGAATTTGAAAAGGATCAACATTAATTACTGAATTGGCCCTTGCATTAAAGTTGACTGTATAGTTAAATTAACAATTAAATAGTAAAAACCTCATTATTTACTTAGTGAAAAAAAAACACATTACTTTGAAATGAATAAAAAAAACGTAAGCCCGAAGGCGTCTGAACTTTAACACCCTTCAAACCATTGCTGTTATGTTCTTATGCTTCTCCTACCTCTAAACTCCTATGTTATGTGTAACATATGTAGATGTATGATAAGCCTGTTTCACATAGCGACATATTTTATGCTTATATTGAGCACGTGAAATTTACAGGTATAAGCGTAATAAATAGACAATATAGCTGTACTTTAACTAGTATTTAATTGTATGTGCTTACTCGATTTTATGCCTAAGGGAGCTAGATAATTAACACAAATAAATGAAAAATTTAAACAATTGTATTTTTTCAACTATATTTATTATAAAGTAATAATATTCAGGTAAATAAAAAATACATCTTATGGTTGTTTCAATACTAATTTGTTTTACAGCTAAACTATGTGTATCGTACCTGTGCCGATATTTAAACCAGATCTGTCACTGAGCAGATAGTACTATATTTTATTTTTACACTAATATTTCAGTGTTTGCTATTATCATAACTCTAATTGAACTTTATAATTTAATTTCTTAGTTTTTTTTCTTCTTCGAACAATTAAAAACTATTAGATTACCAATCATTCGAATAAACAACAACAAATAACCTTGTATTTATCATTGATTTGTGACAGTGCCTGCGTACAAGTCTTGTTAATTTTTATTATTAATGATTAGTTAGATTTAGTCATGAAACTATCATAAAAACACATAAACATGGACAAAATTCGGTATACAAAACAAATATCAATGTCAATTACAATAGAAAAGCGTAAAATACTAAAAAATGTATTGATGAATTAGAAAATAAAAAAGCAGAAAAAATATAAATTTGCTTTAACATTTAATTGTTATAATGTGGTAGTGGAATAAATAAGGCTTTGCTAATTTTATGTCCAATTTTTTTCTGCCATTATAAAAAAGATAACTTATTGATTTTTGATAAAAGGTATGCTTTATTAAGTGTTATTATTCCTGGACACATTCTATACAAACTGAAGCATATTTATCTGATTTGTTTATTATTTATCAAATCAGATAAACCAGATCAGACAATCTTATAACCCATAAGAATAAAATTCTGCATACCATGGAACATAACAATAAACTACTTAAATATAACTACAACTTACTATTTATTAAATTAATGGCAAAGTGAACTACTACATAAGACTATTTTAACTGAAATATTCGGAAAACTCTGTTTCTGTGTAATAGCCTAACTTGTAATTGGATATTGACAGTTTATATTTGCATGGCCCTTATTAAACTAGAGACAAAGTAATATTTTGATTTCTTTTTGTCTACATATCTGCATGATATATTGAGAACAAACTGGCCTATAGACTATAAATTTACATTAAGCTTTATTTCTATACAGGCCTCCTCATAGACCATGCCATATTGAAAAAATATGAGTATATAATGCGATAAGATATCTAGAATATTAATCTGCAGACTTGAAATTTTACATAAAACTCATTTCTACATATATACGAATTAGCTCTTTGTGGCATATTCAAGTATGGGATTGGATTTGCGTCATTAAAGTATATCACTCAGAAGGGTAACACAATGTTCCGTTTATCTGAAGCTTGATAAAACGTTTTATAAAAGTTTACTTGTTAACAGAAATTCTCAAAATATAAATTATCTATAATTACATATTTGAAAACTTTTATGGTTCCCAACCTAGTAAAAAATCTAGAATATTATGCATCAAGATATCTAAAGAAAGAATTCACTTCCAGACTTCAAATGTAGCATTAAATTACATTTTTACAGAAAATAATGAGTTCTATCTGTCACTGTATCAGCTAACCATATGTAACAGAAAAAATATTGTATAATGACGTATAACCAGCCATGGAATTTGCCTGAATTCATTAATTCCTATTTCTCAATATCACAATTTCTCTTCATTTCCTGGCTGGATGTTAAAAATTTTACTGTTTTATTATCTAAGGTCTGTTTGTACTCAAGACATGAATGAAATAAACAGTAGACATGAACTTTGCATGCAAACTTAGAGAAACCTGTTACAAGACACGTGGCGTGTTGTTATCCTGCATTGTATTAGATAATAGGGGAAATACACTAATATTTATTTATAATATTCATAGATATTTCAGTATTAGTTCATTAGTTGTATAAATGGAATATATATTAATACTTCAATTATAGTAAAATAATTTAATAAGAGAATATTTTGATTACGTATGAAATGACATATTATTGCGTTGCTAATTAATAACTTTAACTGATTTAAAAACGTAATTGATAACAACTGTAATATTTTATATCCTAAACGAAAATACAAATGTCGGAAAAGTGCCAGGAAAGTATTTTAATAATGTTATTTTAAATGACGGATGTAGAGAATGAAATATTTCTTTATCCACATCTGTGATATTGCAGGTCAAGCAAATATTGACGAGGTTTATTTACTTATTCTTCGTTTTGTTGGGTTTAAGTTCGTTATTTTATTCACCTCAGAAAAGAGCAAAGAATCAGCGTTATATCATTTGATATACTTATTTAACTTACAAAATTTAACACTTAATTAACAAATTTTTAAACTTTGAAACTCTAGTTGTAGGAAATAAATTTATAAAGTTAAGATTTTTTCCGCTTGTTAATTTAACGGAATACCACATAAAATAGAAGAAGTAAAGTGTAAACTATCAATAAAAGTGATAATAGTATCTATAAAAATAAATCTCTTATTAACAATATTTAGTAGTAAAAGAAAGTAATTTAATTTTGTTCTTTTGCTTATTTTTTAATTTTTAAATAATACAGAATTACATCGTAATAGTGAGAGTATAAATCTTAAAACTACGGAACACAATTGAGTTCATTGAAACCAGGAATCTAAGTAAATATTAAAAATCTTTAATTCTAAATAGCACATATATTTCAATTGATATATTATTAAGGAGATAATTAAGTTTCATTTAATGTATGTTTTAAAAATAGTTCTAATTGCGACGATTACTTTAGAAATATGAAAAGGAATAAAGATTAGGTTAAAGGTCATAATCATTCTCTCCTGTACCTCAAGGTATTCGGTCCTTTGCCTGCTCCAGAGCCAGAACGAGACGATGACGCAGGACCTTCTGATCGTTCGTATCTTGTTATGGTTCATGTGTCATGTGTCAACCCATAACGTGATTTTATGGGTTTGAATTTTATTTGAAATTCAAACCAATTCAAAATTTATTTTGAACTCGCTCAATGTTTTGATCATGGTTAATTTTGTGGTTAAGTCGAGTTGCGAAACAATACGATATTGTCTCCTCACCTGTTCAGTGTAATGCAACATGTGTTAACAGTGTATCTGAATAGAGCAGTAACTTTTTTTTCGGCATCGTATGACCGCTCTCGGCCCTATATAAACGTAAACAGGGTGAGCCATTAACGTATATAACGATATCGATTGACTATGTAAATAAAAATTAAGCCCCTCTAGATCACACACTATTCTTAAATTTATTGAATAAAATTTAAGGAACAAGACGAAATAGAAACCCTAACTTGGAATCCAACAATATTCAAATATAATCAAGATACAGGTTATACAGGATTGCTTTTGTAGGTGTATTAATCTATATTAATTTTTATTTTATAGAAGAATATTACAAAATATTATTATTTTTCAATAGCAAGAACCCGTTTCGAATTAGTTACACAATGACTGTAGGATTTTGATAAATTTTATTGATCAAAAAGACTTTCCTTTAAAAGTCTTGGAAATATGTGGAAATAAAATAGTTTTGTAAAGTGTGATCATATGACATTTATTTATAAGGAAATTCAATCTCACATAAGTATTTCCAAGATTTATTATAGTAATTGTGCTTTAAAATAAATAAGGCACATATTTAAAACGTTAGGTCTTGCTGTTTCGATCTACTATTTAATAACGGTAATTAATATTATTTTTACTAAAGTGACTAAAGAGTTTAGTTCATGTAATATGTTGTAGTATTAATGGATACACTTTAACTTGTACAATACCAATGCCTTTCCAAATAGAAACATGGTTTTTAAAGCAAAATAATTTATTTTTAAGATGTTCCAATTTTGATACGACTCTTCAGGTAACTCTTTTGTAATCATGTACATTTTATCTTTTTTTTTAAATCATTTAATATTATTATTATTATTCTTGTGGCAAAAATTACGTATGCATTTTCATGTAAAATATCATCTGAAACTGAATTTTGAAAAAATGGACTCGTTTCATTTTACTTTTATTTTTGATGAAATAATTGGGTTTTAATTAAAACACCAATTTTAATATATTCATCATGACATGTCAAGCAATTATAATTAATTGAAAACTAAATTCAACATAACGTTTTTTGTTAACTAGAACTCTACACCAATGTAAAACGTGTTGCTGGTTTACATTAAAAAATGTTTTGATTTAAAATCATGGTGTTCCAGGTTAGGCACGCTTTGTTCCTTAAATTTTATGAAAATATTTTAAGGATTTACTGAACGGAATTTAGTATGTTTCCGTACTGTTGAACCGTTATCGTTCTAATGTGCTAAATACGCACGTTTAAAAATCTTGTAATTTACACCGTAACAAAAAAAATTGTTCGGTTATAAAATTTTATTTACCGAGTCCATTAGAAAATATTAATTATCTTTTATATTTAACACCTGAATAAGAGGACTGATTCCAATATCCATGACACATAAGGTATGTATAAGTGTTAGCGAGGGCTATCTCTCAATGCACTGGAAAATTTAATTTATGTCTTTCTGTCAGAGCACACTATATATATAAAACAAATTGATCTATGCATTAAGCTTAATTTCTATATAGGCAGTAGAGTATTCAGTGATATTGCATGTTAATTTACTGTAAATATGTTGCTCATTAGTGAACATTTATAAATTATTCTTACCAACGATAACAATACAATAAATTTCTTATAATTATTTGACGTTTAAACATTTGATTTGTAACATTTGTAGCATAATTAAATGAGCTATACTTTAAATGTTGTATAACACCTCAGCAAAGCTTGTTACGTGTATACATCTTCTTTGTTTATTTTGGTAACAGAACAATGGGAAATATTTGATATTCCATCATGGTTTTAATCATAACTAAAACCCTCTCCCGGTACTTTTACGGAACTATTGTTACTAAAATACAAAAAAATTAACATCAAGGTAACAAGTGAATAACACCCCAGGTTCATGTCCAGAATATCTTCCTGTATGATCAGTTGTGATTTCGTATTAAATAGTAAACACTATTAACCTTTTCATAATTAATACCAAGATATGTAATACTCGAGATAAAATATCTATAAAACTGTAATACAAAAGAAAATAGGTTATTTCATTAAAATTATAAAGTATTACAATTCAATGCGTAAATACGGTGATAGAGAAGTTAAAATGGGCTTTTAACCATACAGGCTACAAAATGCCTTTGATTTTAAAAAGAAAGTGTCTTTTAAATGAAGCCAGGAATAGATTTTCTCTTGGAACTTCTACCAAATGTAGTTTATTTTTACTTTGTATTAAGGTGAGTTAAACGGCCCTATACCGCCCATGTTAAATTAGTCTACTTGATGACCTGTTTCCTCAGAAACCAACAATGGTACAGGTTTCAAAATTTCACAGATTGTTTCTTATACCAATATAAAATTGCTGAAACTAGAATAAATATATTAGGAAAATATTTTCATGAATTATAAAATTTTCTTTTAAATAGTATATTTTTTATAAAAATTTTTTAAAGATATATTTTTTTTTTAATTTTATTTGTTAACATATTGAGATAATTCTAGTTCCATATCATCACCCAATAATACTGAGAACATGGTAAAAATATCAAGATATGTCAAGTACTTTCTGAGATAATGGGGCATTTATACGTAAAAACATAGTTTTCGGTAAATTGGATTTAAACAAAGTGTAACATATATTGATACAGAAAAGTAAAAACTGCCCTACCTTAAAAAGCTTCAGGGTTATAATCCTGTAGGTTTGGGGCCTCTGTTACAAGGTTTGACCTTTTCTTGGCTAGTCTTGCTTCTTTGTCGCATCTAGTCTAGCTTTTTCAGCTTTTCGCTCCTCGTCCAATTTTTTCATCGTTTCTACCGTGTTCTTCCCACAGTCATTAAGTCCAAGCTCATGTAATACCTTTAGCCTGGTAATATTGCCATCATTGAATGTACTGACAGCTTCATACACTCCTAACTCTAGTGTTAGCCTTCCTACGAATGTGTTTTTTGGTATTCTAGTCCATACGACGTTGTTAAAAGCCTCATTGATGTTCTGAGTTTTTCCATGGACACATCTTCTTAGTAAGTCTGGGTTGGCTAGATGTCTAAAAATCTGGTTTAAAACTTTCATTACAGGTACAGGAATTGAGTTCTTATTGCTGAATGTTGAGAGCTCCTTCTTATCTTCAGCTAGCCTCTACTTGCACCATGTTTTGGGCGGTGGAGGGCAAAGGCCATGACTTGGATTCTCATCTGTCGAAATCTTATGATAATAAATTGCCCATACAGCTCTTTTCATTTGATTTAGATCTGTGCAATTACCTCTTATGGCATTTTAGATTTAGATTTATTTAGATTTTACATGTTGCAATACAGATAGTTATCCAATTATACTGTAACATATCAATTCATATATAACTAATAGTTTTATTCTTACTAGCTAACAAATGCTCAAAAATTACAACACTTATGCTTAAATCAAGTCCATGCTCTTCATGCCCTAAATTAAAGAATTGTACATTGAAATAAATTATGCCTATCAACAGCAATAATAATAAAAACAAACACCTCATTAACTCAGTATAATTACATATTATTTACCTAGACCGAAATTTTTTTTTAAAATATAAAACATTTATATATATATATATATATATATATATATATATATATATAAAACATAAAAAAACAATGAACACAATAATAGAAATTAAATAATATCATAAATAACACATTTATTAAATAGTGTAAATGAACCTTAAACTCGGATACAATAACAGCTTTGTATATTTTAAAAGAGTTATTTGGCTCTGGCTTTTTTCAACACCGCCTCAGCTATAATAAGCTGTAATAAGTTTGCAACTCATCAATTTTTTTGTCAGATAGCCTACTTCTTATCGACTTTCCATCGGACAACTCTTTACCTTTGTAGGAAGCTTTTGTGTTTCGCAGTCTTGATCCCATACGCTTTGCTACATGGTTTATGCACTCTAACTTAGACACTACTAAATCAGGATAAGGATTACTATCTACAACAGCTAAACAAGCCTTGTAGCCTCCATCACTCAACATCTCCTTATACCTAACACCTTGCTTGTTGGCAATATATCAGAAATTGTCGTGCAAATATTTTTTCAAAAAATTAAAAAAAAAATACTTTTAATTGTCAGAACAATATGTTTGACCCATCAAAAGTTTCGTAAAGGAATTTAGAATAATAATTCACCATAAAATAAAAAAATATTTTTTTTTGCATATTTTACCGTTTAACTCACCTTAATCGAAAACATTTTCCGTTACCCTTTTGTCTCCTCTGTTTCGTAAATAATTAATAATTTATTTCTTTTTTTGTCATATTTATCTTTTACAATGCTCTTGTTTGAGTATGTTATAAGTAATAAATTGTTAATATGAAGCATCTGTAGTGTTATAATTATTCTTTATGAACAATATTAAAATTAAATACCATAAAAAGCAATAAATAGAAAATCTCTTACTTTAGCAAATAATACTAAATAGTGAATGAAAATCATATACGATACAGTTTTTTTTTTTCAATAAATTTAATTCAAAAAGGATTAAGAGATGAGACCGGGTCACTAGAATACATCTTAGCAAGAAAAAAATTCAGACTTGATATTAATAAGATGGTATGTAGAAAGAGTAAGTGATTTGGTAGGACACAACCAGGACACAGAAGATAGTAACAAGTGACAAGAATGTTCCAACAATATGCAGACATCTGATTCAGCTGTTCTGTCTCTAATTTGCTCAGAGTAATCTGCATTACTCACGAGATCGGTTCAATAATTTCTAAATAATCAACAAATATTTTTTCTATAAATAAAATTTAATTTAATTAAAGCATTATCTTAGCCATTTATTTTAGTTAAGAAGTAATTTAACGCCTCCGTTATTACACTTACCAATTTAATAAAACAGCTTCAGTTATTAGCTTATTTATTACTATCTAAGAGTGACAACATATCTTTAACAAATCCATACCATTACATATTAGTGATTCAAATGTATGTAATTTTCGTCCATGTTAAAAATTTTATATAACAGTTTATGAAGTAAATGGACTCATACCAATCCACACAATCTATAATATTTCAGTCCAAATGACCATATTATGCTTATATAATATCAAATGATCGACAGTTAGTAGTGACGCCTGGCCCACAGTGAGGATAGCATCATGTTGTTTTTATCGATAAACCAGAAAGATTCCATGTAAACTGCGTGAATTCCCGGAATTTCAGCACAGCGTTGTAGCCTCTTTTCACTTTACCGAAACTGTTTATTCAGGGGCGTATTACAGGTGATATACTGGTAATATCAGCAATTTACGTTTATTGACCAAAAACCACATAGAGAGAGGCTCACTCAGTTGTGTTTGCGCAACCGTAAATTGTGAACCGGCCTGCACCTACGTCACAGTTCTGGTAGCCGGAGTTTCACACTAAACATTAGGTGAAACGACTATACGTGATTTATTATTATTAAACACACAAACACACACACACAAATATATGTATAATATATTAGAAAAAGATATGTATGAATAATTGAACTAATACAATTAAATATCAACGTGTCATTCAGGAACTATATTATATCCCTACCGATTTTTCATTTTAACTGCAGTAAATAAAAAAGAATCGGCATAAGTAAATAAGTTTTATTTTAAACTATTTTTAACCAGAATATTTTACTCATTACAACACATTATAGTATAAAATGTTAAAATAAAACATATTACTTACTAAGCTGAGAATTTCATTTTTAATATTAAAAGTATTTAATACATATCAAGAAATCCACTTCTCTCTGTAATTCAATCTCTTGAGCTCTGTCCATACGTACTTAATTTGCGGACTCTAATACTGATTAAGCCAAAAATCCATTTTACCTAATAAATAGAATTTACTATGTCATTACTGATTATTTAATCCAGTTCTTACCATTTTTTTTATAATTAATGCCAGTAGTGTTTAAATATGCTTAAACCTTCTGCTAAATTAGTGATTTTTATTCATTAATGACTTGGATTAAAGCTAATTAGTTTAATTTTGCTTTAGTGGACAACAGTTCGCAAAGGTCGTCTCTTCTTTTTCATAATTTCTTGGTGGTCTTATCTCGTGTAAAACATCAGTTCATGTTTATCTGTGGAACCAAGATTCGTTATTCAGTTGAAAGGTAATTATTCTTATGCAGAAAATTATATGGGTATTTTACAATGTTAGACAGGTGTTCAGGACTATCAGGACAGTTTTTTTTTTCTAAATTACGCTCCGTCATTAAAACTTTCATCAACATTACTCGTGTTACATCGATATCTGTGCGTTATAATAAATTGATGTTATCAGTCCTGAAAGTCGATGAGCTATTTATTATTGTATACCTCCCCTTAAACTACGGTATAGTATTTACTAACAAATTTTTAAAATTCATAAGTTTTTAAAAGACTAATTTATTAAAAAAATTTAAATATAAAAATACAGAAACTAGTTGTATAAACTGTTTTATATAAACAACCGTGCTGTAAAGGTATTATTGGACGTCACTAAAGTGTGATGTATGTCTCCAGCCTCACAGGTTATTGGGATTTATGGTGTCTGTCTTTTCTTGGTTCATTGTGAATGGTTTATTTTTTCAAGTTTATAAATTTAATAATAATTACAACTGTTTAAGGCGTATTTCCATAATTTCCTATTGTACAATCGGTTGATTACCCTAAAAAATATGTCAGTTACCTCAAATTACATTAAGTTACTTTAGTGGTTAGTATGCCAAAAAGAATAAATATTGTATTAAATTTTAAAACTTCATATATAATTGCCATGATATATAGTTTGCGAAAAATGTTTAATGAGGATAGATATTCGAAAGAACAGCATGAGTTTGAACATTTACCATCAATGTATAGAAGTTATATAGAAAGAACACAATGTTTCATGTTTGAAATATATTCATGTGCCAAACAATCATCAAAATAAATTCTAGTCAAGGAATTCACCCTGAATAAAATGAACCCATTTATTGTTTCATTGAGAAAATATGGTTTATTTTATTATCACATTATATATTTATGTAAATTATATCGCTAACGTAATAAAATTACCTAATATCCAACATTTAAAAATAACCAGAATATATGTATAATCTTTACTCTGCTCTTATTTACGTATCTTTCAAGCCAATACAATTTTGATAGGGATAACTAATGCTTCCCTTAATGCTTTACAATTATAAGGTTCATATATTTCAATACTTACGAATTGTCGAAAACCAACCTTCCCCTTTGGTAAGGATAAATAGACCTTCCTTATTTGTTTTATAAAATTAAGAAACATAGAATTCAATATTAACTAGTTTTCCAGGCCAGCTAATCCCTTGTTAAGGCTAACACAAACGTCCTTTTTTACATGTCGAAAGATTACGGACGTTAATACTTACAGTTTGTCCAAGCGAACCATGATATTTTTAAGGCTAACTAAGCCTTCCTTTAATGTTTTCATGTTTAAAGATTAATGTCTTCAAGAATAACGGTTGAGTCACAAATGTAATTTTTAAATGGATTGCACTGTTCACAACTTTATTTTATATTTGAAAATTTAATGCCTAATTTATAAGTTTTCTTACTCATCTACGAACCTGTTACTTTTTGTAAATGGTTACTTACTTTTTAAAAATGTTCCAATAAAAATGTTTTTTTGTAAATTTTCCTCTAAATGTTATTATATTTCAAGTAGATTTAAGTTCATGATACATCTCATTGAAATTTAATTATGTTCTGATAAGCTAATGGAAATCTAAGCATTCTTTTTATTAAATAAACTAAACAAGTTATGAACACTCAATCTTGAAACTAACAATTTGTACCTGTATGTTGTAACAATTTCCTTTTATTACGTAAAAAATTCGAAAACTAACAAATTTTCTAGAATTTTATTCATTGAGGTGTCTTTGCATACAAATTGATATTTTTATAGTGTTATTTACATTTAGTTTCTTTATATCTTCTTATTAATTCAGTAATTTTGAAAAAAATCGTATTTGAACAGTATTTCATGCAAATACACGACTATCTTTTAGATATCTGAGACACATATCAGTCAAGAGATAATTCAATATAACTTATAACTATTATTCATTGCGCCAAATCAACCTTTATGTTATATTTGTCACTTTAACAAATACAAACATATAACAATATAGCTCCTACAGATTTTGTTACACTACGAGTCTATGCCTGTATTACATAAGCCGCAGATCGAAAAGGTATGTATTTTGATAAAAGATGTGTTCTGAATTTGTTTGCATATTTTATCATTCTACGACGTTCTCGTTACCATCATAAATTCAATTTAAAATTATAGATTTATATTTTTTAAGATTTATATACTTGATTTTAGTTCTCGTAGTGCAAAAGTTTCAAGTCTATGCTGCTTTTCTGTCAAGATTTAACGCTTAATCGAACATACTAATAGACGGACAACGACACGAGTTTGGGAAAGGCATGTTCGGTAGCCAACTTTGAGAATATCTTTCAGATTTTATTTAAGAAAAGCTAGGCATCGGTAGGTTTTGATTGTATTCCAGAGTCGGTCTGAAATACATATTCACGCCTTAGCATTAGTTCAATTATTATAACTTTAAAATTTTCTAACTTGCCTTCTATAAAACTCTAATTATTATTAACGAGTGTTTATTTTTTGTATAATCATAATTTGCCTTTGATTCAACACCATTAGTTACCCGGGAAGTGTTCCTATATTATCGTTTCCCTACTGCTCCACCCACTGGTTGCTGTCCCGCACTGATAAGTACCATCACTGATAACGTGAGGTGTTTTTAATCTCGTCAGAGAATACAAGAGAGCCTGATCACAAATGTCTGAAAGAAAATTTACATATCAAAAGTTTTATAATCTATAGAGAAGTTTGAGTTACTTGGTGTGGTCTGAAAAAAGACACACATATCCTTAACTTGCACGTGCAATTAAATTATTCAAAACCTTAAACCAAACCATGTTTAGTGCACATTGTATATACAGAGATATCTACTACGATCTGGTGTTTTAACTTGCTAATTTATTTTCCTTGTGAAAAACCACCTCTAAGCTGGTTCTTCCCACTAATCGGATTTCAGTTGATAAAACATAGTTAACATTAGTTTTTAAACAAATACAGAACGTACTAACCATGTCAAACTAGATTGAACTTAATGATTTAATAAATTTATATTATCGTGTAATTTTATTTATACAGCTTTATATTTTTTTATAAGTTATACTATCTTACAGTAAAATTAAATATCCTGTTCTGAACTATGACAACTTTGAAGGATCCTCCAAATTATCCCGATTTTCTGCGTCTAGTCACTTCTGAAGCTGTTAATACAAAAGCCATCTCTTTTAGTTTTAAGAGGGTTCATTTCAAACTGGTTTATACCAATAGAACTTACACTGGGTACAGCAAAAGGACCCCTGTGTACCTAAAATCTTTAGCAACTGAATAGGTGTCCAAGATTATCAATCATTAACCGGAAATGCTGAGTTATTGGGATTACCATAGCTGATGATAGGTAATATTTTCTGTGGAAGTGGGCTGTTATAGTTGGTGTGGCCAAACATATTGTTAGAGATTTATACATATGCATTTATAAGTACTGTCTTCTTCCCCAGGCTATCCGGTCAACTTTTACTACAAGAGGCTGGAAAGAGTGTATAATATTGTTCCTCTTCCCCTCCTCTTCAACAAATCCAAGGTGACATAAATTAGTGGCTGTCACTCCTCTAATGGGTTGTCAGGAGGTAGCCCATACCGACAAATCTTATAATTTTAGAACAAAGGACCTTGTTCTCTTCTTAGGATTTGTTGGAAATGTGATCAATACAAAGCCATGATTTCATACCAATATTATTTATCTATTTCAGTTTATAAATTTGAATTGTATAAAAGTGTCGGTGCACGAAGGGCATCGTAATTGACGAAGAATTTTATTACTTTTCACAGACTTGTAAAACAGTTTTAAAACCCACATTCCGGCTGGAGATGCTGCGGACGTGTAATTAATATTTGACCTACAACACTGTACTAAATCAGCGCTCTACATTCCATAAGTAAACCGGAAATTGTTGAAAATTGCAATTGTCGGTTAGTTAACAGATAATGCACTTAGTATAAGCTAGCACACAAAAAGAACGAGACCGTTAACGAGTAAACGTATGTGGGTCACTGGCGTAATTTACCTCAGCGTTGGTTTGCAGTTACTTCCCATTTTTTCACATGAATAACTTACATCCTCCCCTTGAACTTACAGTATCCACAGCATGAATTCTTTTCTAAGTAAACTTATGTAACTATTCTACATACTGCTAGTCGTTGTTGAATGTTAAAGTCAATAAGGCAACTTTGCAAACATATAATCCTAATTAATACAGAAAATTTTTTTGATGTAATCTATACCTAATTGTAAGTTATCTATATACTTACAATCAGTATGCTATCTTATCCCTGTTCTTTTCATCATTTGTAACCAAAGCTTTTATTCATATTTAGGATCATATAGGACATAAATTTTAATAAAGAACAATTTAATATATTTAAATTTATTTTTTGAAACAAATTTTATCCATTTACTAATATTTAAGTGTTCATTTTTCGGCTCTATCAATTTTAACATAATTATGGACATTGAAATTACCATTTTATATACATTTTAATTGTTGAAACTAAAAAAAAATCGCTCAATCCAAGAATTCGTCATTTTTGAATTTAAACATTACGCATTTATGAAATAAATATTTTAACTTATTCAACATTACTGCCTATAAAGCAAAGTGAAAATGTAGTATATATGCTTGTATTTATGATAAGGAACAAAAGCAAGTTGAGATGGGCTGTAATAAGAAAGCAACTAAGTAGATCACAAGTACCATACTGTTTTATAGTAGAAACAAGAATATAATTTATTGCTGTGAGCCAAGCACTAAACTACATAGTAGCGACAAGTGATATCAGAGCTATGTACGTATTTCTTCGAGAACTCAGGATGCTGTCAGTGTCTAAAATACATTTTTGTAAACATTTTCAACGCAGTTGTTGGTATGCTGAGTCTGTCATGTTGGCCTATTACAATCATGAAATACTTGTGAAGTTGTTTTTAACCGACTAATTCGTGTTTTGTTTACTTATCATTTACATACTTCCCCCAAGGTTTATAATGGAAGCACTTATATAATGAATTTATCAATTATCGCTGCACATATACTACTGTGATCAGCTAAATCTGTAATCCACGCCCATTTTTCATGTCACTTGCTTGAACAAGTAACAACACAAGGGCGGTCATAAACGTTTCCCAAGTTCAAGTTATTGTCAAATCACGTCAGAACTTAGCGGATGACGAGGCTCAGAAATTCACGTCTCTTGTTTTCCACTTCAACTGTTTGGCAACTCAAAGTTTCTGAGTCCTCTTTTATCATCCCTGCCTATTCACAAAACTCTTTTCACATACTTAACGATATCAATAACTGTCTCCTCCTTTTTTCAGAATTTTTTGATCTGTATTTAAAATGACTCCTAGTATTTTCTTGGTTTTGTAGTAGTAATATTCATTATTGAAATATTCTTGGATATTATAAAACTTGTAATCTTGTTTTCGTTTATTAATTTTCATTGTAAGTCCAGTTTAATTGACTGCGATCTAATGTATATTATTTAAGGCTACTCAACATAAAAAACTTTTCGCCAACGAATATTTTTATTGACTATATAGTTGACAAACATATTTGATAAATAAACAGAAAAATTTTTTTTGAATTTATAATTTTATAGTAAATGTTACAAAGTAACAATATTCTATATTATAGTATAGCTTAAATTATGTAATTAAATGTTCACCTTCTGTTCTGTTCTAGGTAAGTGTTCAAGTTAATTGATGTGTTTCGGGTATTCAGTGATTTATTTATACAAAATAAAAACAAATACTTTTTTAGTTTCACCTCTTGTATAGTTATAATAAACAACCGAATCCAAGGGTCAACGAATGTATTCGATAACGTAACTATTTTAGTACGTAATTAATTATATATAACTCTTTTAATTTCTAAATACATAAAGTGCTATTGCTCATATAACAAACATATAACTGGCCTTTTGTTATGTTATTTTAAGAAACACTTGAAACCATGCCATCTGAAAATATAATACGATATCGATATAGTCATAAGCACAAGTATTATTTCAACTCGTATCACTACTTTACTTCGTTATAACATCAAAAGAGCCCTTTAATTTTCACCATTGTCAAGAGAAGGATATTTACCACAATTCATTGGTAGGTAAAATCATTAGTTATTAAATCATTAACAAATTCTAATAACCTTTGACGGACGGTCCAAAATATTTTCTGCTTTTTATGTCTTTATTAAAGACTGCAGTTCTCAGTATTGTATATATTATCTAGATGTTACAAATATTGAATAACGTAATTGTTTAAAGATCGATCCATATTTAACATTGTTCATGTCATTGTTTAACAGTCAAGACCTTTAAATCACTAAGCATTTTAAACTAATTTAAGATTTAACTTTGGCGTCTTAAGTGCTGTTTTTTTTGAGGAATTACATATTTGAAGAATGCAAGGAATTCAATTCTTGAAACCCTTTCATGATACGCAAAGTTTAGCTTGTACATGTAAAATTATAAATAGATCATTGAAAGAACCAACTATTCTGACATTTAAACACTACTTCATGGCTAGAAAGTTTCTTTTGAGATCAAATTTGTAGCATCATTTTCTACTCAAATTGTAATTGAATAGATATATATTTTCTAGCATTTACCACTGTTAGCATTAATAGAACGCTTCATCTTGAGCGTTTGAATGTATCCTCGCCTTTA
>NW_025780945.1:0-45299 GCF_021130785.1 Homalodisca vitripennis | reverse complement strand
TCAATAAACTGATTGTTAATGTGTTGAGATAATAAGGGCTGACACATGGTTTATATATTACATATTTGAATTATTGGTATACTAAGATTGATTATTAATTTATTTAGTCTAATGTGTTATCGTTTGAAACATTATTATCAACAATACCAATGTAAATATGTAACTTTTTTTTTCCTAAACGTTAACAACTAATAGATATAGGTGTCAAAATATTACGTAGGATGCAAAATTTAAAGACAAAAGTCATACTCTAGCAGAATGTATATAAAACTGAAAACTCTGGTAATAATTGGACATTCATTGGTAAACAATAAAGCCACATTAATAGAATAATAAAAATAATTACGTTGTGAGCTTGCCACTGACCGAGTATATTAGCTGTTATAGACAATATTTCGTTTAAACTCATATGTTTGCATCAGCTATTCATTCACTCGAAACGTAATCCTTTGGAAGATTCCTACTAAAATTTATTTATTAATTGGTGGACATTAAAATGTATAATTTTCGCTAATTCAAAATGTATGCTATTGTAGTTTGGGCCCACTCATCATCTTTGAACCACACACTGTTACTCCAGAAAAGTGGTGTTGGAATTACAACTGGTTATGGTCTTTCGGAGCATTGTCGGCCTATCTTCTGTGATATGCGGGTCCATACTGTCGTGAGCCAATACGCCTGAACCACACTTCTAATTTAATAAAGAACATTGATAGTTTTACGAGGAGGGGGACAATCTAAACTATAGTACTCGACGAGTGGGTGATGGAGATACATCTCGCTGCAGACTCAGCCTGACTTAGAGAGCCTACCATAACTTTGATATGAAGGTTTTTAACTCTGTCAGAATTGATCCAGAACATGGATGGAAAGGGTTTCGGGGTCCAGTATTTAATGGATATGTCGCTGCCACCATTGTGACTGCTGTAGTCTTATTTCATGCTATGCCCTGTCATTAGTGGCCTTAACACACACCATTAGTTGTGTCCGGATACGTTTTGAAACCATCATAATCATAATTTTTTCAAAGTTATTCAACCAAAGTTGCAATTGATTTTTCATGTAATGAGCGGCACTTCAAAAGTAACAAATTAAGATTTCTTTCTTTATACTTTTTGCTGCAACAAGAATTGTATTTTCATTCAATTACAATCAGAAAATACATATTTATATTTTTTACTTTTTTACTTGTATATTCTAATTTACCCTTAAACCGATTTCACGATTGCAATTAATTAGCACTAATTTAAATAAATCAGAATCATATGTATGTAAATTTATTTTGAATTCATTTTTAAAATGAAACTGTAAAGTCATGAAAACTTTTGCTGACTTCTAATTAAAATGGATAAATAATTTCTCAGTTAATCTAATATAATCATATGACATTTAAAACATAAAATATTAATAGCTGTAACTATATTCTGTAGCATACAATATCAGTGAATCCATAGATGGCGATTGCTATTCATGCCTTTTCCTTTTAATGAGTGAGAGAACTAGAAACAGTTACAGTTAGGTTGTTCGTACTTTTTTTTTATGCAGGTACGTTGATTTTTTTCATTTCTACTCGCTTACCATTTACTGATATAATATTACTATGCATTTAATTAATTTTTTTCCTACTTTTTTAAATTACGTTTGATAATTAATTATCTACTTAACTTTTACATTATTAAACATCCAAATATGTAGCCTTTTCTATGTTTCTCACCAACACTCTTTTAGTCTTATTTTCCTTGTATTGCAATTTATCATTCATAGAGGATTTCACTTTGTCTAGTATTAAAAATTAAGACCCTTAAATATTTGCACTAACGTAGATCTGTTAATTTTGATCATAATCTACTATTGACAAGAGTTTTACTGCGTAATATTTTAGTAATAAATAAGAATTAAGTCTATTAAAATATTATACAAAGGAATTAGAGTAGGAACCCTTTTAAATTTCAAAAATGTAAAAACTTACATGCAAACTCTGACTTGCGGAAGAAATTTTAAAATATGGGACGTGAAGATCAGTGTTTAATATTCATTAACTCGTAGCGACGGATGTTTATGAACAAAACTTTACAAAAGTTTACTAGGAAACTTTTCTCATTAAACTTTCTGAGTAATGTTTGGCGGGAACGAATTATTGTTCGTGACCCCACTGGACCTCAGCTAATCATTACTATCTGATTGAACAGAAGTCATGAAACAAACTATTTTTAAACATTGTTCTTCTTGGAAATGGTTTTAGCCGCTATGTATATGCAAACTACCACTACTGATGGCGAGAGAAAAGAAAGAGAACCTGGCCCGTACCGGCGCCACAGCTGTGTACTAGTGTGTTGCCGCGCGGTAATTTTCAGGCGCTTCGCCCTACAGCCAACCCTGCGAATTGATTATCATAGCAATGGAACAGTGAAACAATAATGGAATTACGAAAACCAAGGCGCGGCAACATACCAGTAAGTAGCGCCTGCAAATTTCAGATAGGCCAGAATCCAGGTCTCTTCTTTTCTCTCGCCGATCAGTATACATTCTCATACGTCAGTGTATATGAATGGAAAATACCTAAGACAATGTCTTTGGAAATCTTTGTACGTAAATAATTAAACTTTCGATATTAATAAGAGAAATCAGAGTCTCAGTAAGGGAAGAAATAACTTTTAAAAACCATTGTGTGTGTGTGTGTGTGTGTTGCGAAAGTCATACATATCACGCACACGATTAAGGTGTGTGCATGTACACAATAAACACGCAAATTACTTAAACACACGCAGGTTAAGTCCAAACCCTTACTTAATACTATGTTACATGATTAAAATGTTATGTATGTTCTCAGTAAGTTTATAAATATATTTATTCTGGCAATTTTTTGTTGCCGATCAAGATTAGTACCCATAAGATAAATAGACATCATTTCCATAACTCTTAGCCGAATTCCTGAAGAAGCATGCATAACCAGGATATTCTTCATGTAGAAATAAAGCTGCATGCAAAATTTCAAGACTAATTCAATTTGTTCCTCGATAAATGCAGCGGTCAGACAGACAGACAGACAGGGAAAAATAAAATTCTGCAGGCCCTTCCAGAAATAGTGTTTGCTGACACTCAAACCAATAAATCTCTAATTAAACTCATGTTTGAGATGGATGTTTAAATTATGTATTACTGAAATTATAATGTTTTCTTACTGACAAATTTAACTTTAAAACTTTGTTTACTAATAATTAAATATATAAGCTAAGTAAAAACAAATTACCATGATTTAAAACAGAAAATATGTCTTTTTAAAAATCATATTAATACCGGTACTAAAAATGAACGTAAACAAATTTTGTATTTCGTGATGGCAGGCCATGGTGTTACATGATTTCCACTGTGCATGAAAAATAATATCGCAATAATGAAATGAAATGTTATTTGTGAGATTGTACATAACTCACATAACCTCGCTTTAGGCTATTTTGAGTTTTGCAACTAAAATTAATTTTTTTCACGTAAGTTTAAGTTGGGGAAAATATTTTAAACGTGACTTATAGGTTAGAAACATTATTACAGTAACTAAATGTACACAAATACAGACAGGTCTTTATGGTTTTAGGTAAAGAATAAAAAACATTTTAAAACCTAAGTTGTTAAATATATGAGTTCACATTATAAAAATCATAATAGGGACATGTGGTAAGTAAAAAAACTTCTTCCATACTCATTACAAGTTTCCCGTTAAAAAAATATTCTGTTTCAACTTTGTTTGAATTAAAACCTTTCAATTCAACTTTATTTAGTTACCTAGTAAATTTGGACTTAATAAGTTAATAAAATTAAGTTTGGTGAGATGCAATCATTATTATGTCAGTTGTATGTGGAAAATGGAAGAATATCAGGCCAATATCTAAACTCCACTTTATATTATTATAGATTTGTAGTGTATTAAGTATCACTACTTAATTAAAATGTTTTAGCATATAGTAAATTAATACATTACAAAGTTTAACGTAGGCTTTATGTAGTTTCCTTCAATGTTTCAAGTCATTTACAACAGAAATTTTAATCTATCACAAATTGTTTTATTTTGAAATGTATCGGTTTGGATATGAGGTTTCCTAATTTTCCATATAATAAATACTTAAATACTGATTTGGTATTTGTTTTATTGTATGAACCGATGTCTCTAGGTTTTAAACGAGGCAACTCAAATAGGGACTCCCCCTCCCTCCCTTTAGGGCGGTATTTGATATGATTAAGTAATCAATTGATAAATATTAATGCAGTAATAACTTAACTACTAGAAGCAATGTTTCTAAATTAATAACAAGGCAAGTGTACTCCCAGATCACCTCTGGATCTTGTTCAAAAATTCAAAATTCTTATCTAAAACTCATATCCTAATACCTTAGATGCCTTACTACGTCACATGTTAAAACGATATAATATATTGTTATTATATATGATGTATACACATTATGATGTACTCTATTTGAAATTCGTTTATTACGAATAGTTCTCGTTGCCTTCATAGTAACCCATCTAACCTAAGTAAATATTTAAACTAAATGGCAACCAAATCCCATCGATTGGCATATAACAACATAAAATTCGACGTTGCTTAAATAGAAACAGCGCTTAATACACAAATTCAAATCAATTAGATTCGTTCGTTCTCGAAATATCGAGTGGAAGTGTATATATACAGACAGATATTAAACATAAAATTATTCTAGCCGCTTGATTGATCAGGTACACTGATGCCCAACCGAATAACACTCATAAGTGGGTAATGGTAAACAAACAAGTTAGGTAGGACAGAAAGTCAAAAATAATATCTAATTTATTCACTGCCAATGGCGCAGTGTAGTGGGTACGGCGGTTATCGCAAGATAACCAGATCAAGCAACGCCGAGCGTGGCTGCTGCTTGGACAGGTGACCGCTGAGCGATCCTGTCCTTGCAAGCGGCCCGCCTGCCCGGCCATTGGTGGTGGTTCGGAAGTCACCTTTAAGTCGTTGGTCCCCAGGTTAAGTGTTAGAGAGGGCCTCTTAGCCCTAACTTCGCCTGGTAAAATAAGACATTCTTTACTTTACTTTTTACTTTTATTCATCCCCAGTAAAGGATCAAATTTCTGTTTTTTTTTTCAAATAAATGTCAATTTTAGTCAATTTTTCAGCATCATTCATAAAAATAAATCCGTTTCTCGAAAAAGTAATAAATAAATAAACAAAACTAGAATTAATATCACTTTTAAAACTTAGTTATTTTATTTTAACTACCTTCGTAAATGAGAAATTAAGCAATTGCCGGATGTGAATAAAAGAGCCACATTCCATTTATCGAGGCCCATCTGGAGGATTACCACACAAAGGATTACTGGTGATGGGTTTTATTGGAACACCTTGTGAAGAAAATATCACCACTTTTCAGTAAACCTAAGTATAAATATACTTTAAATAAATAACGGCATTGCTGTGTTGTTCTTTCTTCCTAAACAGACGGTTATTTACAACCTTTGTTAGTTGCAATATTTTACTTCTAATATAGTCAGTAAATTGATGTCATTTTACTGCCAGCATATTTAAGAGGTGTAAAAAAATTGTTTTTTTTTTGTTTCTATTATAATTAATAGGTAATGGAAGTATATAACTGTTTACTGACAGACACACTGTCTTAAATAAAATCCATTCATAAACGTAGTTAGTTTTGTATAATACATGAGTACACTTTGTACAGAATAAACGATGTGTCACTTTCATGGGGAACCCGTAGATGTCCAGTCCAGGAGGAAAAATGTTGAGATGTTGTGTTAAACAGAGGACAAATACGTTATATAGTGTAGAGGACTTCGGGAATGGCTGGAACTCCTTTAATGTGTCCTATAGCGTGGCTTCACAAGATAGTGCCTGTCAGTACTCGTTTTGAATCTATGAGGACGGAACAGAGCTATCCTCCATTTTTTCAAAGTGACGTAACAGAAGTATACAGACCGCTATCCCTCCTGATGACGTCAATCAGTACATCGGTATACATTGGAAATCGTTGAGCAAGGCGATATGAGGGATCTAGACATGACTAACAGCAGCAGGGTAATAGAGAGAGCTCCAATTACTGAAACCAGTGATAGTGAGAGGGGTGGAGGGGTCAGTGTTAATTACTATAGAGAAGAGGAGGGTGGCACACTGCCAGAGACACCGTCTGTGATTAGATTTACTTAGGTCACTACAATGGGTTCCGTGTACTTGACACTACACAGTTAAAACTTTATTTGTTATGCTCTACATAATGAGTAACAATTACAATAGTTTTTCTAAGCTATCGAATTATTTTATTTAGGTTTATTAAATTAACATTTTAACTTCAAATTTACACTTAAAGTGTGTTTACAATTTTACAATAAACTTGCTCAGTTTATATTATCAACATATAATTGATATGTAATGACTGAATACATATATTTCCACATGAGTCTCTAAATAGACTACAAGTTTAGGGGTCAATAGATATAATGTAATTTTGTATTTGCTATGTATGTATTTATAAATGAATCTTTAGTGCTATGATGCTCAAGTACTATTTTTTCTGATACTGACTGGAAATTGAAACAATCTGACTTGGAACTCGAAGTCTATACGTAAATCTTTTGGATTTACGTTAATATTATGAGGCATCAGGGAGAAATGGGAACATAATTCAATAGCATGATGATACGTATGTCTGTTTTTGTTGCAGAATCATTATCTTCATTAAAATAAAAAATGTTTTTAATTCGAACTCCCTAAACGATCCCTGATCAGCAATTAAAAAACTACTGATATGGAGGCAAATGATATTATATATATATATATATATATATATAAGTAGATATGAATATGCCGATTCTGGCGCACTTTTGGGACAGTCAGAAAATCAATGTAAAATACTGTCCATTGAACCATAAACAAATCTAAGAAAGGACCAATACGTTATATAGTGTAAAGGACTTCGGGAATGGCTGGATATGGCTACTGATATGGAGGCAAATGATATTATATATATATATATATATATATATATATATATATATATATATATATATAAGTAGATATGAATATGCCGATTCTGGCGCACTTTTGGGACAGTCAGAAAATCAATGTAAAATACTGTCCATTGAACCATAAACAAATCTAAGAAAGGACCAATACGTTATATAGTGTAAAGGACTTCGGGAATGGCTGGATATGGCTACTGATATGGAGGCAAATGATATTATATATATATATATATATATATATATATATATATATATATATATATATATATAAGTAGATATGAATATGCCGATTCTGGCGCGCACTTTTGGGACAGTCAGAAAATCAATGTAAAATTACTGTCCATTGAACCATAAACAAATCTAAGAAATCTAACAGGAAACCACGAATGTAAAATACTGTCCATTGAACCATAAACAAATCTAAGAAATCTAAACAGGAAACCACGAATGTTAAATAACCGAATCTATAGCTGTTTTACTGTTCATTGTAGGCTTCTAATTTCTTAAGCTATTTTAATGAAAAAATCCAGAAATCTTAATAAAAAATCTTTATTTTACAAAGTTAATTGTAACACAGTCTTTATCTTTAATAGTCTTCTTTCCAGTAACAACCAAGTGTAATTTTTCATTTTTGTTCAATTCTTAAATCTTTTTTTCATCCAAAAACAGTCAAAAATCTGTTCGGTAAGTGTACTTTATAATCTTCCAACTCGGCAATTATTGTAAACCCGAATTTATCTTTCATTTTCTCCAGATTCAAAAATTTTGTATTTCTTATTTTCTTCTAATTCTATTAATTTCTTGTATTCTTTGAATGTTAAATCACCAACCTTATTCAACTCTTGTAACAGTGCCATTTACATAGAAAAAAATTAATACTTCTACACTTTTAAGGTGAAAAAAATCAACACTATACTTCCAAAATACACAAAAAACCGGGGTTTTGGACCCTAAAAACGTGTTTTTAGGGTCAAAACCATAGCTCTTAAGGTGCATATATACTAGAGTTTTTTTGAAAAATCCTGAAAATCTACTGAATTTCTCTAATTATTGCGAATTTTTAGCTTTAAAGTTGATAATGTGAACGATATTTCTCGAAAATTCTGTTGTAAATATATTAAAATCTTAATGAAAAATCTTGGAAAAGTTAAAGAAAAAAATATTGAAAAAATAGTATTATAGAATTTAAATTACCCCCTACAAACCAATATAGTAATAAAAGTACTTTTATTACTATAACTATACTATTTTTTCAATAATTTTAAGTCTTAGTTTACAGATTTTTCTATAATAAATAGAAGAATCTACAGCTGTTTTACTACAATTTGTGCTGATTTGTGTAAAATTCTAGTAAAATTCTCCACTTTTCAAAGTGTTAGTTAAACAAATTTTTCTTCTTTAAATAGAAGAATCAAAGGCTGTTTAACCATAAATTGTGCTGATTTTTATCAAATTTTGATAAAAATCCTTAGAAATCTACTGAATTATTGCTATTTTTCAGCTTAATAAAAAGATATTTTACTAAATAGTAAAACTTGGCACATTCAAATTTTCCCTATTTAAATGGAGCGGAAAAAGATAGAGTGCCCATACTGCAAAAAAGATGTTTTCGAACATCATTTTACCCGACATTATAAGTCAAAAAATCATCTAAAAAACAAAGACATTTATGAAAAAGAACTAAATTATTTGAGGACTTGGGCTAAAGAAAATCAAATTGCCGATCACCAAAACATGTATAATATAGAAAAAATTGCGTGAACTAAAGAAAAATTTTAAGGAAAGTAAAAAAGATCTCAATCTATTTAAAGATGAAAAAATTCAATCAATCGCTGAAAAATTGTCCATTGAAACAAACGATAAAACTAAGTCTGAAATGATCGAAGAAATTGACAAAACGCTTAATGAGAAACCAGAAAATATCATTGATGTCGAAGTTTTATCCTCTATCCATGGTCTTTTCAAGCAATACATTTTAACGAATTTAAATGAAAATTTCATGTCAATTTACAAATATCTTTCTATTTTGCGTCCAGAAATTAAAAGTTTAATCGAAAAATTTCAAGAAACCGTTAAAAATATGAAGGGCTATCTCTCTTTAGAATGCGAATACGAACGTACTTTAGTGAACGGTGAAACACAAACTTGCCCAATGTATTTTACTATAAAAGCAGACGAGATCTTTGACATAAACGACTTTATTACTAAGCAATTTAATAAATTAACACATCGAGAACAAACGAATCATCCAAATAAAGGTTCTGGATGGACATTAAAACGCTGCAAACAACTAGTTTTGAGCCTTAATAAACACGAATTTATGAACGCAGGATCATATATCGATTTACCAAAGAAAATCAAAGATAAAAAAGCTTGTATAAATATCAAAAATAAAGATGATTATTGCTTTATTTATTCTATCCGATGCGCTATTGAAAAACCCGAAAGAGACTGCGAAAGATCAAAACAATATGAAAAATTTGTAAATGACGAGATATTTTCAGGTTTCGAGTATCCAATGTCCTTAAAAGATATACAATTATTTGAAAAAACGAAGTTACAATTCCAAGTACAAATATCCAAAAATGTCTATCAATGTCTACAGTTTTGATGAAAGTATTAAGGTTGTTCCGTTACAAATTTCTGAAAAATATGATGCAGAATTAAATATTGATCTACTGTATGTAAAACAAGAAGACAAATCTCATTTTGTTTTGATAACCGATTTAAGTAGGTTAGTGAGTTCTCAAACATCCAAACATGGACATAAAAATTTTCTATGTAGGAGATGTTTAAGCCATTTCTACAAATCTAGAGATTTAGCAGACCATTTAGAAATTTGTAAAAATCACGAAGTTTGTAAGCCAATTATGCCGTTTCCGGGTCAAACAACTAAATTTACTAATTATCAAAAGAAGTTTAGCCATCCGTACGTAATTTATATGGACTTTGAAAGCATATTAGAGAAGATTCCCACATGCAAAAACAATCCGCAAAAATCGATCACAACCAAGATTCAGAAGCACATTCCATATGGTTTTACTCTATACTTAGTGTCTAATGTGACCAATCGTATGTACAAGCCAATATGTTATCGAGCCAAAAATGAAGAAGATTTGCCAAATGTTCCTGCAAAATTGTATGAAGAACTTAATAAATTATCGAAATACATAGCTAAAAAGTATAATTCTAAGAATAAAATACCTATGAAATTAACTGAAGAAGAAGAAATTTCGTATCAAAATTCCAGTCTTTGTCATATTTGTGAATTTGAGGGTTTTCATAATCAAACAAGAAAAAAAGTACGAGATCATTGTCATTTAACAGGTAAATTTCGAGGTGCTGCTCATTTATCTTGTAACTTGAATCTCAAATTTCCTCAAAATATTCCCGTTTTCTGCCACAATATGTCATGTTACGATACTCATTTGTACATAAAAGAGTTGGCAAAACAGTATGGTAATGTTGATTTGATCGCAAACACAGATGAGAAATATATAAATTATTCTGTAAATTCTGGATATGGATATGAGTTTGAAGATGATAAACCAAGAAAGTTCATCAAGTTTTCTTTCGTAGATACGTTCAGATTTATGGCATCGTCTATAGAAAAGTTAGCTAAAAACCTCAAAAAAGATGATTTCAAACATACAAATCATTTTATACAAGATGGTCTGAACGCAATTCTAGATAGACAACCAAATGACGAAGAAGAAATCTTTAAAATTCTATCTGGAAAAGGCATATTTCCTTACGAATTTAAAAGTTTTACAGTATTGAAAAAACTTGATTACACAGAAGAATTGAGAATTCAAGATTTCTATTCACTTTTGACAGACGAGAGCATATCTGAGAAAGATTTTCAACACTACTTAAATGTATGGAACAAATTAAAAGTAAAAAATCTAGGAAATTACTCCGATCTCTATAACATTCAAGATGTTCTATTGCTCGCTGATATCTTTGAAAATTTTATGAATATTTGTTTGAATTGCTATAAACTTGATCCAGCACACTATCTAACAGCTCCCAGTCTTGCATGGGTTGCTATGTTAAAATTAACGAATATAGAATTACAATTAATTAGTGATTATAATATGTATTTGATGATCGAAAAAGGTATTCGCGGAGGCATTTCTCAATGTATTAAACGATATGTGAAAGCAAATAACAAATATTTAAAAGATTTTGATAAGACAAAGCCTGAAAACTATTTGTTGTACGTCGATGCAAATAACCTTTATGGGTATGGCCTAATGCAAAATTTACCATATAACGAAATCAAGTGGATGGATCCTAAAACGTATACAACAGCAGAATGGAAAGAAACAATTTTGGAACTCACTGGCGACGAAGATTATGGCTATATTCTCGAAGTCGATCTAGAATATCCGAAGAATTTACATGAAAATCATAAAGATTTGCCTCTTGCTCCAGAACATTATAACAACAAACTTTGCACAACTCTACTGGATAAAACTGAATACGTTGTTCATTCGAGAAATTTGAAATTCTATCTGGAACAAGGTATGATTTTGAAACATGTGAATAGAGTTATTGCATTCGATCAGAAGCCTTTTATGAAAGATTACATTGATTTTAACACAAACATGAGAACCAAAGCTACAAGTGACTTTGAGAAGGACTTTTACAAGTTAATGAACAACTCAGTTTTTGGAAAAATCTATGGAAAATGTGAGAAACAGATGTGATATTAGACTAGGAAATGAAGAATTTTCAATGAAACAGGCCAAGAAAACGAACTTCAAATGCTTTAACATCTTTGACGACAACTGTATAGCGAGTCACATGTACAAACAAAAGGTTAAATTTAACAAACCGATTTACATAGGATTTTCAGTTCTCGACCTCTCAAAATTGCTAATGTACGAGTTTTATTACAACAAATTAAAGAAGTTTGATCCAGATTTGAATCTGTGTTACATGGATACAGACAGTTATTTCCTAGAATTGAAACGAGATCCTTTTAAAATTATTAAAGAAAATATAGATGACTTTGATACAAGTGATTATCCAAAAGATCATGAATGTTTCACTACTAAAAATAAGAAGGTAATAGGGAAATTCAAAGACGAACTAAATGGGGAAATCTTAGAAGAATTTTGTGGTTTAAGATCAAAGATGTACTCGTACAAATATCTAGAACAAAAATCCAGTTAGGTGTAAAGGAATTAAGAGAAGCGTTGTAAATAAAACAATAAATATCGAAAACTTGAAGAGATGTTTGTTCGAAGATAAAGAAGAATTTAGGGAGATGACTGTAATAAAAAGCTATAAACATGAATTGTACACCGTCACTATAAACAAGTTAGCACTGAACGCTAAAGATGATAAGAGAATCGTTCTAGAAAATAAGATCGATACAGTACCTTATGGCTATAAAAATGAAGCAAAATCTGATATATTAGACGAATTAAATAAACTTGGAAACTTTGATATGTAAATGGAAGATGATTTGATTCACTGCCACAAATGCAAGAAAAAAACGAAAAATATAGATTCTAAAATCGTTCAAACTCAAAACGGATTGTATAGAATTGCAGCAAAATGTTCAAAATGTAAGACAAATAAGAGTAAATTTATAAAGAATCCAAATGAAAAACAAGTAAAGAAAGAATCTAAGAATAAGGAAGAAATCGAGATTGAAGCTAGAGAAATTCATGCACCAGTACGAAAGAAGTTTAAAAAGAGAAAAATTATAACATTAGGAATTGACGATTTATGGGCAGCAGATTTAGTTATAATGTCTAACTATTCAGATCAAAATGATGGATTTAAGTATATGTTAAATGTTATTGATACTTTCTCAAAATATGCTTGGTCAAGAGCTATCAAAAGAAAAAACGGCAAGGATATTTCAAAAGCTTTCGAAGATATAGTGAAAGATGCCATAAGGATCAATCACAAACCTCCAAACTTACTTCATACAGATAAGGGTTTAGAGTTTAAAAATAAAGAATTTAACGATGTTTTGAGAAAATACAACATTAAGATTTATCATACTTGAAAACGAAGAGAAATCAAGTATTGTAGAGAGATATAACAGAACTCAAAATGAGAGAATGAAAGTAATTTTTGAGATTAATAAAAACTTTAAATGGATCGATATTCTTCAAAAAATCGTAAACAATTATAACGATACAGTTCACAGCACAATCAAAATGAAGCCCAAAGACGTAGATAAGGATGCAGAAAAGGAGTTTTTAGAGACCGTTTTCAAGTATGTTCCACCTGAAATTCACACGAAAACTAAATTTAAAATCAATGATCATGTAAGAATTGTTAGTAAAAAACAAACATTTTCGAAACAAATATAAGAACAATTGGTCAAGAGAAATCTTTGTGATTTATCAAATTAATAACACAGATCCTGTAACTTATAGTATAAAAGATTTAAAAAATGAAGAAATAACCGGAAAGTTTTATGAATATGAATTGAGAAAGTCAAAGATTTTTTCTATATAAATGGAGGCTCAAAAGAAATGTTCAAGGTGCAAAGAATTTAAAGATTTTGAAGCTTTTCATAAAAATAAGAATACCAAAGATGGATTATACTATTATTGTAAGGATTGTCATAAAAAATATGCAAGAGAATTATATGATAAATTAGAAAAATTAACGTTAGAAGAGAAAAAATGTTGCGTTTGTAAAGAAATTAAGGATATTTCCAAATTTTACGATTGGCATTATAGTAAAGATAACAAGAAGGCTTTTTGTAGAGATTGTGCTAGAAGAATTAAACGAGAAAGTCAAAAGAAACCGACTCTTTGCGAGTGTGGACGAATCATTCAATGGTTACCTTATCTTCAAAAACATTTACAAACAAAATATCATAATTCGAGAGTTTAATAAAATTTATTAACATTTTCATCGTGTAATTTAGATATTCTATAAATCAGTCGAGATTCTGCCATATTTGTAGTAAAATGATTTCCGTTGTATAAAATATTCAAAGATTCTTTCATTTGGTTGTAGAGATTTATACTATTTGGATCTCCATATCTTAATAAAATTTCCATTTCTGGGTAATCAATTTCAAGTTCTTTCAATCTTTTCGGTATTTCTCTCTTTTGAGCTCTGATAACGTAATAAGGATATTCCCACATGTGATTCTTCTTAATTAATACAAAAAACATGGTGTTTTTTCTTAGCAAAATCTTTACAAACAAGGTCTGGTTTCATTAAGTCAATTTTTACACTTTGTTTTGCGATTATTTCCGTTTTTATTTCATCTTTAATTTGCAAGTGTTTAACTTCGTCCTCTAAATATTTAATCTTGTTTTCAAGTTTGTACACACCAAATTTACGAATGCTTGGTAAAACATTGTTAACCCATTGTTGAAAGCTTTTTGCTTCTATTTTATGAGATCTTAAAATTAACGAATAAAGTCCTGATTCATTAATGAAAATAGTATCTTTGTGAATATTTGCGAGGTGGCCCTCGAGGGCTACCTTATCTTTTAGATAAAAGTATTGAGATTTGTCACCTTCATCGACATTATTTCTAATCGCTTTTTCTGTATTGTTATATTCCAATATTTCTGCAACATCTTTAGCCTTAAACCAAAATTCATTATTTTCGTCAACAATTGTTAAAATTTCTTTATTATTGAATTTTAGTTGATTATTTCTTAGATCTATGACTGACTCCATTTAGATAGAAAAAATTTAACAAGCAATTTTTATTTTGAGAGACCTGGTTCATTAATAAAAACAGTACAGGGATGAAGATTGTTAAGGGACCATTCGAATAGCCCCTTGTTTTTTTAAGTAAAAATATTGAATTTTGTCATCATCATCAACATTTAATTTAATTGCGTTTTTTGTTTTTTCATAACCTAATATTTCACAAACATCTTTAGCCTTAAACCAGATTACATTGTTTTTCGTCTACAGTCGTTACAATGTCTTTATTATTGAATATAAGTTGATTATTGAGTAGGTCTACAACTGATTCCATTTAGATAGAAAAAATTTAACAAGCAATTTTTTATTTTGAGTATAAAGTCCAGATTCATTAACGAAAACAGTGTTATTTTGGAAGTTTGAAGGTAAGCTATATATAGCCCCCCTTATCTTTTAGATAAAAGTATTGGTATTTATCATCATTATCAACTCGTTTGGAAAGTTTGAAGGTAAGAACGATTCGTTCCCCCTTGATTCATAATTCTTTCGACAATCTTAAATATATTGTTGTTTTACTCTCATTATTTAATAAATTTCCCTCAGAGTCTTGTATAGTTAGAACGATTTTTTGAATTCTTTTAATATTTTTTCTAATTGGAATATAATCGATTTCATTCGGTTTTTCACTGATTTTTGATCCATAAGCAACATTTGGGAAAAAAGTGTACAAAATTTCAGATTCTTTGTGTAAATGTTCGGTATGATTTTCAAAACTAGGTTCAACGAGATTACAATGTACTTCAATTACATCAAACGGTCTAAATTTTGGCGTTTTTATTTCCTAAATATACCTGATTTGGCTCAATAGTTTCTTGAACAAACCCTAACAAATCTACAATAATTGCTGAAAACATTATTCTTACTGGTGATTTTATTTGAATTTTATTAGAGAGATAATTTTTTTGCATTTCAAACTTGCCCTCGTCAAAGTTTAAAGATTTATCTGATTGTTTGAATGTTTTCAGATAATTTTTAAGGGAATTTTTTACTTGATCGAAGGTGTAATATCCTTTGTTTAAACCATAGTATTTTGTTATGTTCTTCTCACTAAATCCTATACAATAAGGAGAACTTTCACTAATATTTATTACAAAATTGTCAGAATAAAAACCGCTTAAACCGATAAAATAATTTGATTCTTCCTCTAAGTGTATAGGATGTTCCAAGTTTAAAAACTAATTTAGAGCTTTCTGAAGTCAACTTGAACAGCTTCATTTTAGTTATTTAAATGGAGAAATTTTTAAAGCAAAAAGATCAGATAAAACTTCAAACGTTTGAAGAAAATAAGAAAGATCAACCAATCAGATTGTTAATTGTTGGTTCAAGTGGATGTGGAAAAACAACTTTATTATTGAATTTTATCTACAATAGGTTGATTCCTTATTCCAATTTGTATGTTTTTAGTAAATCTTTAGAACAAGACGCCTATAAAAAATTACAAGAAAGATTTGAAAATATTGAGAAAAACTTAAACAAAAAAATATCACATTTTTATAATGCTTCTGAGGACATAGTTCCGTTAAGCGAATGTAAACCCAATTCGTTAATCGTTTTTGATGATTGTATTTTAGAAAATCAAGACGTTATTAAGGAATATTTCGTAATGTCCCGTCACAAAAACATATCTTGTATCTATCTTTCCCAATGCTTTTCAAAGGTTGATAAACAAGTTATTAGAAATAATTTGAATATGTTGTGTGTTTTTAAGCAAGACGATCACTATTCGAGAAAGATTTACAACAATTATGTGGGATCTGATATGAGTTTTAACCACTTTATTGAGTTATGTGATAAAATTTGGAAGGAAGACTACGGATTTTTAACTATTAATCTAACTTTGAAGCCTAAAAATGGCAAATATTTGAATAAATTTTCCAATATAAAACGTTGTGATAACCTAGTTGTTTTCATGTTTTTACGTTCACGTTTACGTTTCGTGTTCTCGTTTTTTACGTTCCACGTTCACGTTCATGTTTCACGTTCATGTTTCACGTTCCACGTTTCGTGTTCTCGTTTCGTGTTCACGTTTCCACGTTCCACGTTCCACGTTCCGTGTTCACGTTACGTGTTCTCGTTTTCACGTTTCGTGTTCACGTTTTCCACGTTCCACGTTCACGTTTTACGTTCCACGTTCGTGTTTCACGTTCGTGTTTCACGTTCCACGTTCCACGTTCCGTGTTCACGTTTCGTGTTCTCGTTTTCACGTTTCGTGTTCACGTTTCCACGTTCCACGTTCACGTTTTACGTTCCACGTTCATGTTTCACGTTCGTGTTTCACGTTCCACGTTCCGTGTTCACGTTTCGTGTTTACGTTTCCACGTTCCACGTTTACGTTTCAAAATTTTCCTAAATAAATGGCGAACGTAACTTCAGAAGAAGCAAAAAAACTTGATCAAATAGAAAAGAAATTAATCAAAGAATTTAAAGAACAGATTCGAATTGATGAAAAAGAACAAGAATTTATTCAAAAAATTAATCAACCTGTAACATCTGCAATAAAAAATGTTGAGGGCAAAATTGAAAATGTTTTAAGCAATAATCAAAATTTGATGAATTTGGTTCCAGTTGTACGACAATTTGCTGATATTTCGATACCAGAATCTGAGTTTGAATTGCCAAAATTACCATCTTCAACACCATTTAGACCTCGAATCATTGAAGACTCTACCAAAGTTGAACCAATAAGTCCTGGAACAACGGATATAATAATTGGTGAAATTGGTAAAAAATTTCTTCCTAGAGCAAAGGATGATAAATTTGGTTTGTATTGGGACAGAAAAAAGAAAAGTTTTATGATTGGAAATTTGCTCGTGAATTTTGAGCATAATGATATCATTATTAATGAAAAAACATATGAAGGAACTCAAGGTTTATGGAGATTATTAACAGGCACTGATGTTCCAAAAGACGGTTTATATTCTGAAGAAGACTTGAAAAAGTATACTGAAATTTTATGGAAATCTGATTCAATTTACAAAAATAATGATCCATCAACTAAGAAACCAAAGTCAAGTAAAGGTAAAAAATATCTCAATTTGATTAAACCAATTTGGGAAAAAAGAATCGAAGGATCAGGTGTGAGAAAATACAGTGATAATAAGATTGAGTACAGATATATCGACGATTTGACAAAACTCGATGGAATTATTAATTATATTTATGCTCAAGAGAAGGCTGGAAACAACAATTTTTTGAACGAAAAGAAAGCGATTAAAGATTTTATTTCGAACAAACTTGATGAAATGATTGAAAAACCTGATGGAATTAAATATTTAAAACGAGTTTTGCCGGCAATAAGTTCATCTATGATCGAGGGTAGTGGACTTTTGAATGATTTTATCAACAATTTACCTTTTGAATTACACGTACCAACTTATCAGTATCTGGGGCCTGACACAAAAACTCGAAAAAAGACTAAAAAGAGGAGATCCTGGTATAAATAAATTAGATCAAGCTGCTATGGAACACGATATTTTTTATGCAAAACATAGAGACACAAATTCCAGACATATCGCAGATAAAGTTTTGCAAGATAAGGCAATGGATAGATTTTTTATCAAAAGATGCTAGTTTAGGTGAAAGATTTGTTGCGCTTCCAACAGCTGGAGCAATGTTTTTGAAGAGAAAACTAGGAATGGGAATCGAAGAGAACTTGAAATTTTAACTATATAAATGGAGGTGAACGTAAACTTCAGCAAAAATCAGAAAGAAAAAATAAAATCCGCTTTTAAGAAGAAAAATACCCGTTAGTATTCAATTTAAAATAGATCAACTAAAAAATGGCGAAGATAAGATATTTTTAACAAATAGACAATACAATAAACTCGAAAAACATAAGAAAAACAATAAAGGAACCAGAATAGAATTTTCTTATAATCAGTTGAAAGAACTTAAAAATGGTGGACTTTTGAAAGATTTATTAGATTTTGGAGAAAATATTCCAGTTGTTAAAAATGTTGTTCCTTATGTTCGTAAAGCTGCTCCAATCGTTAAAAAGGATGTGATTCCTATTGTTCGAAACATTTTAAATTGGTTAGATAAAGAGTTGCAAGATGTTACAGGATCTGGATTAGATGAAAAAACTTTGAATTACGTGAAATCAAACATCGGAAAAAAAAATTTGAACCCTTAACATTCGGAGAATTGGAAGAAATCTGCAAAAACATTAAACATTTTAGAGGAATTTTTATGCGCGATACATTACCTGAAAAAGTTAAGAAATTTGAATGTGGAATTGTGAATTTAGACTCGATTATGGGAAGTGGAACGCATTGGGTTTGTTATTATAAGAATGATAAGAATGCCTGTTATTTTGATTCGTATGGAAGAATTGAGGACAAACCGCCGATAGAATTGATCAAATATTTGAAAAAATCAAGCGTCTACTACAATGATTCTCAGATTCAAGACTATAAAGATCCCCCAATTTGTGGTCATTTATGTGTTTTTGTGTTGAATGAACTGAGTAATGGTAAAGATTTTAAAGAAGTTGTTAACAAATTATTGCTTAATAAATATGGATTCACAAAATATTTTTGACGTATTTGGAACACAAATTATTCAAAATGTAGATAATAGTTTGAATTTTGATAGTTTGAGAAATGAGTTTGATAACAAGTTAGAAAATTTATTACAAAACCTTCCAGATTCAGATACGTTTGCTGTCGAGATTGAAGATTTTAAAGCAGAATATGATAACAAACTTGCAAATTTCATGAGTTCAAATGAAGTTGCTGATAAAATAAAAACATTGGAAAAAGAAGTTGATGATGGTGTAAAAAAATTATTTACCAATTTAATGTCTCATATCGAAAAAGCTGATGAAATTACTGAAGCGATCAAAGTTGAAAAGAATTATGTTAGTTTGGCTAATAAGAAAAGAATTGTCGGTGTTCGACCTGGTATTGACAAACATGATGTTGTTGTTAAAGAACAAATTTTAAAACCTCTAAAATTATCAGAAAACATCGATATTGTTGATTTACATGATCCGAATGTTAAAAATGTCTTAGATTTTAAAGGAAAAAGAATTAGCGGTGTTAGTAAAGGAATTAATCCATTTGATGTTGTTGTAATGATTCAATTAGAAGATCCTATTAAAATGTTTAATGAACTAAAACAAAATTACGAGAATCATAAACAGCATGTTAAAGATTTTACAACAGAAGTCTATGACAAGTTAGAAGCCAGAAATAGAAGATCAGTAGACGATGTTGGTGAAATTAATGAAAAACTTACTAATTTTAAAGAGTCTTTTGATAAGTTTAGTTTAGATGCTACGAAAACTTTTGAGAATATTGGTCATAAATTTGTTGAATACAATGATTCTTATGCTGTCAAATTTCAAAAATTAGAAAAAAAACTTAATAATATGGAGGAAGATCTTACTGAAATAGGTATTCGCGTAGGGTTTTATGCACGATAAATTTTCCCTAAATAAATGGCGCTCATATATTGTGTGAGGTGTAAGGCAAAAACTGAAACAAATGATATAAAATACTATGCAAATATCAATGGAGTTAAAAGAATTTCGGGAAAATGTGCTGAATGTAACTCAAAAAAGAGTCAATTTATAAAAACTTGATTTTGAAATTTTTTCCTAATAAATAGAGATGGCGGGACATTACAGTGCTTTCGATCTTTTTATCATGCAACACGAAAGAGATTTGAAAAAAGAACATTGGGATGACATTTCTCAAAAATATGAATTATCCGAAGATATGATGAGATTATACGTAAACAAATTGAATTGGTATAACATTGCTAAATATCAAACTTTATCATCAGAGTTCATTCAAGAAAAATATACATTATCAATTAAAAGATCATATGTCTGTTCTTTGTCTCTATCAACACTTGAGTATAAAGTTTTTGGATGAAAATAAAGATACAGTTGATTGGAACAATATTATAGATAGCGGTTACTATCCTGTGCAGATTTTATTGAAATATGTGGCCGAAATTGCAAAATTTAAGGAAGAGAATCCTGAATATGACGAAGTAGATCATTAAAAATGACTCTAATCTTTTTAATTATTTTACTAAAATTTATATCTTTTCTTATAAAAACGTACATTAGATCGATGAAAAAATGATACACGATGTTTAAAATTTCTAAATTTTCTCTTATTAAATGGCGGACTACAGAAAATATGCTAGTGATATTGAAAGGGCGGAGTTTAAAAATTTCTATCCAATTAGTAAACAACATTTGAATGAACCGAATAAAAGAACTGAGTTTAATATTGATTTTGGAGATAACTTTTGCTCGTCTAACTTCCAGTTTTATATTTCTGGAACTTTAACAAAACAAGATGGTCAAGCATATCTTGGAACTGATAATGTTAGATTAATCTATAATTTTATACCGTTTTTATTTTCTAAGATTGAAGTAAGAAAACACAATAAATTGATAGAAGAAGTCGAAAACTGTGGTCAATTAAGCACTATTAAAGGAACTATTTCGTATTCAAAAAGTGATGTATTTTCAAACAGTTTTGAATCAACTTTTAAATTTGGACAATTTGAAGCGGTCGGTGATTTAGCACATTTCGGCTTAGGATTTTTTGAAAATGTTACTATTCCGATCTATAAAGGAGGATTTTATCTAAGTTTTATAAGAGCAGAAGACGATGATGTGATTCTGAAGACTGCAACTGGAAATGTTATGCCTGTTGATGGCAAAATTACAATTAACGAGTTTTTCATTAGAGTTCCAATGATTGATTATAAAACCACGAGTAAAATTAGATTGATTGATGAAATTACAAAAAGTCAAAACATTATGTTTAATTTTCTAGATTGGCAATGTATTGAACAAAAAGGTATTTCCGGAACAACTTATTCGTTCGATATCACAAATATTTATAGAAATATCTTCAATCCCAAGTTCGTTATCATCGGTTTTCAAACAGATAGACAGAATAATCAAGAAAAAAATCCTTCAAAGTTTGATAGTTTGGATGTGAAAAATATCAGAGTAAAATTGAATGGTTCTTATTATCCAGATGAATTACAAAATTTAAACATTTCCGGTGGTCTTTTCAGAATCATGTATCAGATGTATCAAGATTTTAAGAAAGTTTACTACAAAAATATGGAAATGTATTACAACCCCAAAGAATTTATAGCAAATAGACCCATTTATGTCATTGATACAACAAAGAGTTTGACAAATATTTCTAGTTCAAAGAACGACATAATTATCAATATGGATTTTCAAAAAGCTGTTACAAACGCGATTTGTTATGTGGTTGTGGTTTCTGAGAAATTTTTAGCCTATGATGTGATTAAGAACGATATTAGAGAAATTCAGTAGTTAATGATGTTCATATTGTTCTCTTTCATTCCTTCTAAAACTTCAAAAATATACTCTTTCGCCGATGAAAAATCTCGATTTCTTCCGGAATAATCTTTATAATCATAAACAAAATATCCTAAATAGTTGTACAATAGAATGAAATTATTTCTTTTTATCTCGGTAGTTGAAATATAAACATAAAAATTTGCGCTGAAAAATTTTATATCTCGGCAGACTTAGTTCCATAGCTTCCATTTATTCTTTTTGTAAAAATGGAAGAGTATAATGCCAACTGTTACAAGTGTTATAATAGAGGAGAAATTATTGATAAAAGATTAGTTTGTAGAGATTGTAATTTAATTTTGTACGAAAGACCTAAGCCTAAGAAATTTCGAAATAAATTAACATATTTGAATAATCTGCTTATGAAATTACAATACGGAGACAAGAAGCAAACAAAATTTGTTACAGAATTTAGAAAAAAGAACAAACATTTTTACTTATCTCTTGGAACCATTGACAAACTTATTTTCCTTTTCAAAGAATACATTAGGTTTGTTGGTTTAAATACACACGTTTATTATGAAAAGATATTACCTGTATTTTTTCATTATCTGGATGTTGAATTTGTCTACGATTTTAAGCCAGAAATCCTCGATGATTTTATAGTACATTTGGAGAAATTAAACGAGGAACCTCTTGAAAAGAATGCGGTTTTACTCACATTCTCCCCGACTTCTCGAGTGATTGTTAGCAAATTTCATTATTTCCGTTTATAGATTTTTTATTAAGATTTCTGGATTTTTTCATTAAAACAGCTTAAGAAATTAGAAGCCTACAATGAACAGTAAAACAGCTATAGATTCGGTTATTTAACATTCGTGGTTTCCTGTTAGATTTCTTAGATTTGTTTATGGTTCAATGGACAGTATTTTACATTCGTGGTTTCCTGTTAGATTTCTTAGATTTGTTTATGGTTCAATGGACAGTATTTTACATTGATTTTCTGACTGTCCCAAAAGTGCGCCAGAATCGGCATATTCATATCTACTTATATATATATATATATATATATATATATATATATATTATATATATTATATATATATATATATTATATATATATATATATATATAGAAGAAAAGAACATAACAATTCTCTATATTTTCGTCTTAAGACATTTTCAAGAGATATACAGTAGGTAAATAATTATATATTATATATATATATTTTACTAAATGTTAATATACAAAATTTTTTGTTTTTATTATGATGACCTTAAATATTCTCGAACTAACTTACGAAAGTGGGACAATACCCAAGCCAATGCTGAGTTGTCGGTCACTAAGTTGAATGGTCTCATTTCTAGGAAATTACGGAATTTATTTATTGAACAGACAACTGCCAAAGCTTCCTTTTGATAGGTAGTAAGTTTCACCTCACTTTCGTTAAATTTTCTCGAATAATAGGCCACCGGTTTTAAATGTCCATTGTCCGCTTCCTGTAATAAACAGGAACCGAGGGCCTTATCACTCGCGTCGCATTGGACTGTGAACTCCTTGTTGAAGTCAGGGATGGCTAACACGGGGGGACGGGTAACCGCTCGTTTCAGTTTATCGAACGATTCCTGACATTTTTGGTCCCACACAAATTTGGACGACTTCTTCCTCATTTCATTGAGTGGATGAGCTATTTCCGCATAATTTGGAATAAATTTAGAGAAATAACTAGTCATCCCTATGAATCTCGCAATACCTTTCTTGTCCCGGGGCCTCGGAGATTCTAATAACGTCCGTGTACGGTCAGGGTCCATTCTTATAGTGTCTTTGGAAACCAAATGTCCCAGAAATTTAATTTCATTATAACAAAATTTTACTTTCTCCGGATTCACAGTAAGATTATTTTTCTTTAAACACTCTAAAAACACTTGTTTCAAATGCATATAATGTTCCTCCAATGTCTTCGAATACACAATAATATCGTCCAAAAAGGCGAGAGTGCAAGTAAATCTCAATTCTCCTAAGATTTTATTCATATATGACGACAATACCCCACTTCCAATTAATAATCCAAAAGGAATTCGTTTAAAGCTGTAACTTCCGAAAGGTACCGAGAACGTAGTTAACTCCTGGCTTTCCTTCGCTAAACTTATGTGATAAAAAACGTTTGGTTAAGTCTATTACTGAGTAATAATTGTTTCCCTTCAAATGGTAATATAGTTCGTGCATGTCGCCTATAGGATAACTCACTCCTTCCAACTTCTTGTTTAACTCCTTGTAATTAACTACTAATCTTTCCGATTTTCCATCTTCCTTACCTACTAAAAAGGCTGGACTCGAGTACTGACTCACACTTGGTTAAATAATGTCCTGTTCCAATAATTCGTCAATAATTTTTTTATTTTTAATTGTTTAGGTGGATTCAATGGATATGGTCTAAGTTTTACGGGTTCATGATCTTTAACTTTTAATTTATACTCATAATCTAGAGTTTTACCAATTTTGTCGGTAAATACCGTTGGAAATTCCTTTATAATTTTTATTATTTCATTACTGGCCTCTTCGCATCCTATTTTATAAGTGTGATTGGTGTTCATACACGCTACTGTAATATTTTGCACAAATATTATACACTTTTCTATATTAAAGTCAAATCGACAACAATTATTTTTCAAGTCTATTAATACAAACCAGAATGTTTTATAAAGTTCGCTCCTAAAATTGCCTTTTGAGCTAAGTCCTTCACTATAACAAATTCCACTTTCCAGGTGAACATATCTATTTTTATTGTTATATTTTACACTGCCGATTACTGACATTTTTTTTATTTTCAGCACTCATACATGTCAGGTTAGATAACTGGTAACACTTTACAATCTTATTCTCTAATAATAGTTTATACAGTCTATCACTTATTATATTTATACTACTACCAGTATCTAATAATACATTTAATGATATATTCTTGCCAAAATCTATTTCTAAGCTGGGCAATGAACTGATATTTTCCGAATTTTTCTTTTGCCAAGTATGATTTAATTTAGCAGATAATTCATGTGAATTTTTGTTGGACACAATTTTAGGTAACCGGGAAAGTTCGCCCTTCCTTAACTCATTGTTCGAACTTTCCCTACTAACTAGTTTTTTTGACTCCTGTACATTACGACCTACATTTTCGGGGTTTATAGCTGGAGTGTGGTTTACAATAGGTCTCCGCTGGTTTACAACAGGTTTCCTGTTTACCTCCCGGCACTGATAAGCATAATGACCAGGTCTATTACATTTATAACAAGTTATTGTTTCTTGCCTCGCCCTGATGCTGTTAACCGGTACATTATACTTCCTATTCACATTCAAATTATTCCCTGTTTTCCTCACGTTGTCAGCATAACCTACATTATTCGCCCTTATACACATCTCATCCAGTTCGGAATATGTGCTCGGATTTCCCATAAACACTAGTTTATTTCTGGTTTCAGGATTAATTCCCACCTTGATTAATTCCACAACATCCCTTTCATTTATATTACAACAAAGTACTTCTACTGATTCCTTAATGTCTATAATGTAGTTGGATAAGCTTTCATTATATCTTTGGGGACGGTGCACCTTTTCAAATTTCAAAAGTTCACGCTGATGATATGGCACGAAATAATTCAATAATATTTCAAGCATTAATTTGACCGTGACATTGTCCTGTTTTATTTCTAATAGTTTCGACAAAAGAGCTCCCTGACTATGTGAAATCGCAATCTCCATAATATCCTCTTCCGTACATCTAGTTTCCTTTTTAAGTTTCAAGATTATTTTAAAGAATTCTAATAATTCTTGAACATTTAATCCATCGCAGATTTTTTAACTCTTTCAAATAACGCTCAATGGGGTTCGGTAGTTTATTATAACTTAAATGTGGCCGTCCCGAAACAAACACCTCATCTCTCATATTTAGACCAGACTTATCTTTCACTTCCGGTTTACTAGCCTCTTCCAGCTCACCTTCTATTTCCAGATTGGAATCAGATAACTTACGCACCAAGTTATCAGATGTTTCCTTGTCAATTTTTAAGTTTTTTATTTTTAACAACAATTCACTTAATATACTATTCCGGTTTTCAACATGATTAGCTATATCCTTTTCTTCGATTTTAGACAATTTACTTAAGTTAGTTAGTCGGCGCTGCCAATGATTTATTTTTGTTTCACACCTAACTATGTCCAATGTTAGTCCCTGTTCAATGGATTCCTCCAGTCTACTTCCTAATACTTGGGTTTCTAATTTAATTTTATCCCATTCCTCCTTGAAAGCGACCTTTCCACTCAGGTTCAAATAATTACTATTTACATCAAGACTTATTAACTGCCGTAACTTTTTTCCTTAAATCTATCACTTTAAGACTAGGAGACAATTCCACACCTCTTAACCTAATTTCATAGTCCAATTCCTCCTTGGTTAACAAGTCCACCTTAAGTGCCATTTTAAAAGTTTAATATTAAACACTTTATAAATTTCCAGTATCCAAGCCACTTATTAATGAACAACCACTAAGTTCAATTTTTATTAAGGTTCACCAGAATAAAGCAGAGTGGCGCACTTATTTGTTTACTAAATGTTAATATACAAAATTTTTTGTTTTTATTATGATGACCTTAAATATTCTCGAACTCATAAGATTTAAGTAGATACTGGTGGAAATTAAAACTGCACCTTTTTAGAAATATTCAGGTTTATTAAATCAATCCAAATTTCAATTATTAACCTTTTATTCCACCAATGAAATGTTTTGCACAATAGTTTAAAATTACTACTTCCTTAGGCAAGGCACTTTCGATTTAACATGGACTCACTGTCCTCCAAATACGTGTCTATAAAATATAAATAAAAATAATAATCTTGAACAAATTTGTATGAAATAAAATAAATAGGCTTCTTCTCAAAACTAACAAAATAAAAATTATAAACTTCTTTAAAATAAAATTCTCAAACAAATCTAAACAGTTCTCAACAGGAATTTTTCACAAGTTCCTACAGGATATGGTGCAGCACCTGCAGCTCTTAATTTTAACTAGAATCCCTACAATTTCAATTAAATTTTTACGTTTGACTTTAAATAAATAACTCCTTTACAATTTAGATATATATTAGTCCACACTCAACAGAATTTGATCGTTAATTTCAAATTTCAATTCCAATTTCAAATAAATTCACTTCTTAAATTTTCAAATTTCAAATTTAGAAAAATTTAATAATTCAGTCAAAAGTACTTAGCTCTTTGGTCGTGAAGGTCTTGGAGTTCGGTATTAAAATAATCTATACCGACGGATCCTACGCCCGACACTACTTTTAAACTCGCACTAAAGACTTTACTCTATCGCTTCTCAACTCGGAATGGAAGCAGAGCGTGGTTTCTTGGCCTGCACCGACTACGCTCCTGTTCCTGCAGGCCTGTTTGAATCACTCTCAACGCAGGTTCGCCGCCTAACAAAAGATTGAGTCCACTGTGGACTATTGTTTAGCAATCACTGCCATCAAGTCAGGTCTAGACCAGATTCCAAGCGCGTCGTGCCTGCCGCTGGATTACAATATAAATTTACTATTTTTTATTCCCTATCCATTTACAATTCTAAAATAAAATTTTATTTATTAATTTTTTTATTTTTATCTAAAGTATACCATGTAATTGGTATATATATATGAACAACCACTAAGTTCAATTTTATTAAGGTTCACCAGAATAAAGCAGAGTGGCGCACTTATTTGTTTACTAAATGTTAATATACAAAATTTTTTGTTTTTATTATGATGACCTTAAATATTCTCGAACTCATAAGATTTAAGTAGATACTGGTGGAAATTAAAACTGCATATATAATATAATTATTTACCTACTGTATATCTCTTGAAAATGTCTTAAGACGAAATATAGAGAATTGTTATGTTCTTTTCTTCTATTCTTTTCTATTCTTATTGAATATATATATATATATATATATATATATATATATATAAAATTAAATATCAAATATAAAGAAATGATTAGGCATATTTTGGAGATTAAAGATGATTGAGATATTTAAACTGCAAATATAAAATATTTACATGATATTAGTGTCCGGAATTGTTACTCTCGACATAAAATATTTGTACCACTGATGCATTAACGATGATTTTCATTATGGGCCGTTACTAAATACATTCATAGAGTTTGGCATATTAGCTTGGGTCTGTTGTATGTCTTCGAAAACTGCTCCGTATTGCCGACACAAATTTACGTTTTCACATCGGGCAGAGACACACATGGCTATGAAGCAAGTTCTAGAGCCTGGTTAAGATCCGGTAAACGTAAAACAGTAGCTTTAGAATACCTACAGTCACAATCTGGGATCAGTGTCATACATTGTCTCCCGAATGCACAAAAACATTTATAAATCCACAAATATTCAAATATTGACTGAAGCAACAACTGGTTACTTGGATTATTGCTCGATCACTGAATTTGTGGATCATATTTCGGAGTATAAAAACCTAATGTACTGTGTGATCTCGGGGTGAAACTTACTTTATGTTTAATTAATAGTTATTTTAATTGTCTTAATGTGTGAATATGTTACGACGTGCACTTGTATGGAGGTTGCGTGACTATATAAAATATAATACATTTTTAAATGCATATTTTTAATTTTGCAAAGCATTTGTATTCATTGTCAATTCAATAAAGTAAATTCTATTCTAGAGAAATTAAAATTAATCAGCCTGTTTACGGCTTCGCTTACGTTCTGAAAATTATAAATTTGTCCTGGTTATTTGGACATCAGAGATAATACATAAGTAATAAATTATATTTCTAAAACTAATATTTAATTTCCAAGTAAGTTAGGATTAAAAATGAAAAATCATCAAACTACAAAAAAGTTGATTTCAAAGTATTTAATGATAGCTGTCTTTAAAGCTTCTCAATTAAAGCTTCAATTAAAAATTAGCTTAAAATTCCACTCTTGGCTATCCAGTCGACTCGCAAACAATAGATAACGAGAACGAACTTCTAGGAAGAGCTATTATATTATATACTTTGAAGTGCCAAGAGCTGTGTGGCGAGGGTAGTTGGCTTTCTGTCATAAATAACTTTAAATATAGTTTGTGACGTACTAAATATTATACTGTTTTATTTATTAAAAAAATATTATAATATTATAAAATATAATTCAAGAGACTAAAAATGACCAATAAACGTTTAATAAATGTTTAGTTTGTAAAAAAGTCAAATTACTTAATGTTGCATTATTTGTCTTGATGCTATTGTTTAACAATTCAATAAACATAAATTTAATATGGAAACACTTATAAGTTTTGTTATGATATGCAGAAAATGGAATTTAAGTTACTTCTTCACTGGATGATTATTAATAATTTAATGCGATAAATGTTAATCTCGTAAAATTTGTGTCTGCCAAAACTGTATGGATAATACTGTAATGCCTAGTATTTTTTAGTGTTATTCTACACTCTTACCTTTTTAGTATTAATTTTTTATTAATTAATCATATGTGTTTGGACAATCAATTTGTACACGCAATACTCATTGTATTATTAGTTACATTAATAATAATGCTGCAAATATTAAAAGGTTTTAATATCATGTAGGATGATTTAGAAGAAAAAAAATGTTATTGTGTAACAAAAACAGATCAGATACAATCAGACCCAAACTGGTTTCTTTAATAGTATTTAGGCAAAGCAAATTACCTTTGAAATTAAAATAACTAACTAACATGTTTTTTGGATGTGACGAATATATTGATTGTAAGACCTCAGGGACAACCGGCCTGTGTCCGTAGAGAGAAAAGAGTACAGAGTTGGTAGAGTACAAGGTCGATATTACTGATAATAAATGCTGTTTGAGTAGACATGAATTGAACCTGCATTATCTCAAGTCCAGATTTAAAATAATAAATGTTTGGCTATCGGCTCTCCCAAATTAAATGGCCGCCTTCAATTTATAATATAGCAGGATTAATACAACATATTAAATAATAAATATACAAGTATTAGGAAATGTCAACACAGCTTCTCTATAATCCCCTACAACTTGTAAAGCTTTAAAACGTATGTTGTTCAAATTTACTATACTGAAATACGTGTTCTAAACCCAATGGATTGTAAATGTCATACACGAAACTTACGACTTGGAAGTAGGTCACAGAAAAGTACTCATGTGTCGAACTACCTATTCCAACTTAAGCTTGTTCTCCAAGTTGCCGAGTCATGAAACTTTTTACAGTTTGTTCTGAGAGTTAAGAGAGCGTAACTGTTAAACTCATTAAATAACATCATTTTTCGAGATTTTAAACTAAAACCACTGTGCAATAAGGTAAAGTCATTACTAATTACATTGATGACTCGTATACCAGTTTTCTTAAAGCTATACTTTAAATACTATGATGCTTTTTATATAAATATTTTATATTATTATATTATAAATTAGTTAAGTCCATTTTATTTATTCTTATACGTGTTGGCTTTGACAACACGGAAAGTTTCTCTGGTTCAAGTTTTAAGTTATTGCTTATAATTGCATTTAAGTGTATATATGGAGATGCGTTTTAAGTAACTTAATCATTTTATCAATCAGTGGTAAATGGTATTGTAATAAAAGACGAACCTTAATTTTATTTTACTTATATTATCCAATAACATAGAAACGACAACCACAATATAAGTTACTTTACCGTAAATTTCTTAAACCCAGGACTTATTTTTATTCTGCTATAAGGATAGTAAGTATTCCTTCTTATCAAATAAATAAATAAAAATACTTTTATTTTTTAAGCGATTCTTAGTCAATACCAGTTTTTCTGTGAAATGGTGTGTTCCTAGTAAGTAAATAGCTACATAATAATAATATAAATAACATTATCAAAAAAAAAGATTACAAAAGGGTTAAAAAGCTATGACTCTTTTACGCAAGACAAGAGCAGAAATAAATATTATGTGAGTAAAATATTGAAAGTTACGAAAACCTACAAACTTGTAAAAAAAATTACCACTTTATATGCAAATCCCACAGTTATAGTTGCTGCTGTTATAGTTTATAGTTATGTTATAGTTAGTTATGCCACTAGCGAAAAGCTTTGATCGTTTCCAGTAACTTCGATTGAGAAGCAGTAGTAAGTCTGAGGCTGTATATTCTTGCGCATAAAAATGGATAAACTTATATATAATACCTATCTAACTGGAATTTGGTAATCTTTGGAATCCATACAGATTATAATAAACAATTAAAACTTTTGTACGATCTACAAAATTGAATACTTTTTATTTTAATCCTTTATGCTTCACAAGGACTAAATAAATTTATATCTATTTAAAACTAAACACTACGAGATACTTTTCTTTACAACCGCGTTGTTTAAAAACACTTTATAGCAGCCTCTTTAAAGTTTAAGAGCCAACTAATAGTATTTCGTATTAGTTTTAACTTGCGATATTTAATTAATTAGATCTCGTACCATTTGTCAACATTTTTATTTCAGACTTTTACATACCATAAATATATTATTATAAAACTTAGTAGTTTGCCCTGAATTGTCTTCAAAAATCTAACATAAATACTAATAATTCCTGTTATTTGTGATTGTGTCCCAAACATTTTTATTACACATGTTTGTATAATCAAATTGAAATTAGCTTTATTTATGTTAACTCTTAATCGATATTTTTAAATCATCGTTTGGTCTACCCACAAAAGTAGAGTGTATTAATGTTCTACATTAGTTGCCCTAATTACTGCAGATTATACATTTCTGCTCATTATTTTAGAAAATTTTTGCTACAATGTTTCTTGAAATATGGTGAAGGCATTAACTCCATAGCATATGCTCAACAAATAAGCATGGTTTCTCCAGTATAATATAGTGGTAATGAGGATGCAGAAAAATATATAATAAATATTAAATATTTCCGTAAATTTTTACTAATTACGGAAGTAACCTGACTTGGAAAAATAACTGAAATTAATTTTGTCACATTAATCAAAAGTTGTGTGAGCTTTTATCAATATATTGTTCTTATACTGTAAGTTTTCCCATGGTAAGGTGACAATTGGTAATCATTATTAAGTTGTTTATTGAAAATTCCGATAAATATAAATACTTCCCTTTTATGTAGTTTTTTGCTTATGTTAAATCACAGTTAAGTATTGCTATCAGATTTACACTAATACGTTTAGTTTCTAAAGATAAATAATAACTACGCACAATATATCGAGTATTATTACAGTTTTAAAACATCAGTTACAACAACTTGTGTTTTCTTCTTGAAAGAGTAATATTGAGCATTTACTGAAAGCGTCAATAGGGAAGTATTTCAGTATCTGTAGCGTGCCTCATCCTCATTCCGTTTATCGAGTCCCATCTGGAGGATTATCACACAAAGGATTACTGGTGATGGGTTTTATTGGAACACCCTGCGAAGATAATCCCCTCGATTTCCAGTAAAGCGAAGTGTAAACTTACTTTTGAAAGAAATAAAGTTATTGCTGAGTCGTTTGCTCCTTGCAAAGAAACGCTTTTCTAAGGGGTTTTTATGATACGTTACTTAACGAACTTTTACCTGCGGTTTCGAACACAATGTCCAAAATTGATATGCTTTAAATTGTTTAGTAAAACTAATATGATTTAGTACAACGGAAACATATTAAAATGTTCAAATGTATTTAAGCATTAATCAGTAAATTTGAGGTTTTATCTATTTTTACCACCTTGATTGCTTTGCAAAATTCTAATAATAATTGTTGAGCATGTGAAACTTGAGTTTTAAATATTAACTTTCTATGACATAGAGAAGTTGAAAAAATATTGCGTAGTTCTGGTAGGAATCTTTAACGCCTATACATGTTTATAAGTTATGAAAAGACTTTACTTTATCTTTGTTTATGTTGTACACTTGCTAAATTAAAATTTACAGAAATACTGGGAAGTTTGAGAATGTAGTAGTGATAAATCAGTGAGCGTAGGCTTTTTCTTTTTATGCATATAAATTGTATATTAGTTAACTCTCATTTCTGCTAAATAAATAGTAGGCGCAATGATATATTTTAGCAAAACGTCTAACCTAGCAGTAAGATGTAATAATATGTGCATGAAGAAAATCAGTCTCCTTTGACAAATAAATTTGAGTTTACAGATTCGGAAGTTGGGTGATAAATATTCGGGAAAGGAACTTCTCTGCTTCTTCCGGGAACCAACCACATTTCACTTAGACAAATTCATGTGTCTCACGTGATTAGTTTGGTTTCTAAAACTATGTTATAAAAGTCGCAATGTTTTAAACAGTATTTGAAACTTTTATTTCTAACCAGTTTTTATTATAAACTTCCAAACTTTGTATTAATATTTATATTTATTTTACAGAGTATTCCTAATGTAATATTGATATTATTTACATATTTAATTGCTTAAACTTTTATTTTATTTTATTACATACATAGTTTTTACTATACTTTCTGGGCATGTTTTACCTTTACATAATTTTATGGAGAAAAATACAAACATGAAGGTGTAACATAAAAATGTTATTGTCAGTATTACATATTTTTGTACAAAATTAACATTAAAACAGATGTTAATTTAATTTAAGACCAATATTCCATTTATAACAAAATATAACATATTTTTATTGTTGTCGCGTAAAAATACATGTAACATAATCCTTTTAACAATATCGCTTTCAAGAAGCCTTATTCTTTAAATATTATTTTTTAAACACAATGTAAAATGCGATAAATATTATTAATTAAGTTTATTGTATTCCTGGACACAAAGGATTATACTTGTTTTCACTAATTTACATATGTTTAATAAAAAACGTAAGCACGCTTTAGATACAAAGAAAATATAAAGTAAAGAAGTTTCCAAAGCTCAGCTCTCTGGTAACATCAGTACATAAATGTGTTCTGATAGTTACGCTCATACATAGATTTTCATAAAAGCCTAAACCACTGTTCTGTGAGTTTTATAATAGTAAACAATATGAATATATTATTTAATGATTTATATATGTTTAAATAATACAAATTTTACCCCGTCGAACACCAGAATATGTGTAAATATGAAATAAGGTGTCTTGTTCGTCTGAAGAGACACACTAAAAAAAGAGGGAGAAAATAAAGATCAACAAGTACTCATTACATTGTTTCGACATCAGAGACACCTATAGTACAAAATATAATGTAATATAGTTGAACAAGTATTCTTGATGTTTCAGGAGTAAAGTGTGTGACAGTGAATGATGCTAGACGTACAAAAAGAGCAAGGTGAACTCGAGATGTACTCGGCATTCATATTGAATTGTTTTTAGACAGTCCAGAACATCATAGTGCACTCAGTTGTGGACCTGATATGATAAAGAGCATACTTCTATATCGAGAAAAGTCATTATTTTTTGTCTATGATTGTCTCATGATTGAACAAATATTTCTTTGTGAGCTTCTTTTACATCGATAATTTTTTTAAATATTGAGATGAACATGACTCTAGATTTCATTACTCAAATCTGTAACAGAGTCAGATTCCAGATGAATCCAGACACCTATGTATAATAATAATAATACATTTTTGTGTATTTATATGAAACTGGTCATGCATTTTATCGAGCAGTTTTACAGATTGGGTGAGATCCGGGATGCATCAAACAGTATCAAGATATAACAGAGAGCACCAATTATCGAAACCATGGTGATAAGGTGGTGGGAGGGTGAGTGGTAATTACTATACAGAAGGGGGAAGGGTGGCACACTGCCAAATAGACCGTCTGTAATTAGATTTACTTAAGTTACTAAAATGGCTTACGTGTACTAGCGAAACTAACAGTTTAAACTTTAGTCGTCTCGATGTCTTCGTAATTAATATCAGTTGTTTATAAGTAAAAGTTTTTGTAAAAATTTTAAAACTCATATGTTATATATGTTCCAAGAAATATGTAAAGTAAATGGTTTAGTTCACCACAGTGCTGTGGTTTTAGCAATTAAAGTTACTCCTCGATATTGCATATATTTCTGATATACATATATAATACAATATATAGGTTTCCAACACAAATATAAAAAAAAATTTGCAGAGTAATATATCTTCGTGTGAATGTGTTACGTGTTTACAAATCTCCAATTCATCGCACAACATATTGGTAAATCAAAACCCTATTATCACGTAAAAAACTCATTTTAAATGCACTTCTGTATTAAGGTTGTGTTTCAGACCACGTAAGCGTCCGAACTATGAATATAACGTAAATTATTTGTTCCTTAGTTTAATAAGCTACGTTTCAAATTCCTCTACACAAAGTACGTAAGACTGAAAAGGTGCACACAACTACGTAGAAACAATTGACGTAATATTAAAATTAGGGATATTCCTATTTGGACTTTTTATGGAGTTTTTATACTGTATATAAAAGTGTATATTGACGTAGTATTAATTAATTCTTGCTTAATATCAATTTCCAATTTTAGCTCAACTTTTTCACAGGATAAGCATTCAAATTTACATCTTATGTAATTACATTAAAAACCACATGACGATTTAATTAAACTGTTACTAGTAAGATAATTTATTATCTATATATACTTAATTACAAAGAGAGCAAGTGATGTAGATAAGTTATATAGGTATTTTGACACTTTTATTAATACCAAGTTATATTTAAATTTGAACTATATTTAATAAACTATTCAGCCATGACAGGCAAATTATAGACCCTTACTAGGTTCATTAATAATGCACTGAACCATAACTCATGAAATAAACAGCTTGGCCATTGGACCCATGGCAGTTTTGTTTTGTCAGCTTTGTGGTATGCAGTAATTCATATCATAATGTACGACGGCTCTAAATTTACTCAGTATTCAAACACCTTATGATGTATAATAATTTAATTGGATTTAGTTGAAGTTTAAACAGAATTTACACTGGACAACTTGTCTACATCAAAATATGATCTCGCTCATTGAGTAGCTACAGTTTCATGTTATCGCGCTTCGTATTTTATAATTTTTTTTGCAAGATAGGCGGTAGAAATCTTTTGCAAACAGGCTGCCAGTATACAGACGGTTCACTACAGTTTGGGACTCCTGTAAGTGGTGAGATGGAACTCATGGTTTACCCACTAAAAAAAATCGCCAGCTCTTTAGGGATCTAATCTGGGATTGATTTTCACATTAATTAAGGGTACAGCTAAATTTGGCTAAAGCTAATAGGTCTCTCTACATTTCAAGCCGTGTAATCATTTAGTTTAGCCCGCTTCTTGGTCTAGATGTTATATACTTTTATATAACACTGTCATCCTACCTAAGGAGAAAGTTGTTGACTTACATTTTAACATAGACTTAGTTGGAAAATATAGTTCTAATATTAGCGAATACTTCTTTTCTAACATCGGACACATCCCCATTATTGTCCAAATAATAATACTTTTCTTTCAAATAGAACATAAAACGACTCCACTGTTTCTGTTAACAACAAGAAAGCAGCATGGCACAAATTATTGTTGAAAACCTTCACGAAATGTTGCCATCACAAAACTATGTCACCACAAAATCCTTGACCGAAAATTAATGCTCTCCTACAATCCCTGATCAAGATCCAGTCTAAGAAGTCTAAACTAAATAATGACTAATAAGTTAATAAAACCAAAACTACTTCACCGGAAGGAATATCACCTGTAAAATAACTACTGGCTTATGTTATAAAACGTAAAAGGTAAGAACTATTTTACGTTATAAACTCACCGAAAATATATTTTTACTAATATTTAAAACTATTTCCAAGGCAACTACTATAACCAACTAGTATAACCATTATACTACTAAAAGTCTATGAATAATTACAGGCAGAGCTCGCGGGACTATTATCTACGTGGCTGAGACAGGTCAATTTTTCTAACGGCACTGCACTTGGAATTGAGTGTTTAATTCATACACTGTAAAACAATGTGAAGTGTTTAGTTATGATCGTTATGTTGTAAAAATTATATTATAATAACATATTTTAGTTAATATAAATTACCTTGCTTCTTGTCAGAAATGAAAAAATGTCCTATTACCAAGTGTCAAAAAACATGATTAATTTCTTAAGTAAACGTTTAGTGGCTTAATATGAATTTGCTTACCTTTAATGTTAATCACTTGACATTACCAGGTGTTAGCCGTGTACTGGAAAGCAATCTGTTCTGTAAAAGCTGATCACTATCAGTCATCTCTAGACGCCATAGGGCATACATACCAACAAATTACAGACTATTTTAGGAGTTATGTCAGGGCAGAACAGAACCTATGTTTAGTATGTCCAAAATTAATTTTGTAAGGAACATATTCAATATTTGCTAGATTTGTAAATTGGTCGAACTAAATATTGGATTTGGAATTTCGCAAATCGACTGCCACTGTTTATTAATGTAGTGAAATATAATGCATTATGTGTAAAAAAGCATTTTTCTCAATGAAAAGCTTAATTAAAAAATTACAGTTTGGTTTTATTCATAATTTGAATACTCCGTCATGCTGTTCAAAGAGCAACATACAGTCCCATTTCGAAAATTATTCAAATGTAAACATACACGTACACTTTGTCTCTCAATTAAATAGTTGGGTAAGGAAAATGTAGATATTTACCTACTTAAATGATAAGGAACTATGTTCTTGAATTTTAGCAACCGTATGCACATATTACCACTAGTTTTTAAATAATATAAAATAAAAACTTTTCTTAACGTACTCACGATTAGACTATAACTTTAAAAAAATAAGAGATTTTAATAGATCAATTTCCTTATTTATTACCATCGCGAAAACAGTATTTTATTTATTCGGACATTATATTTATTATATTTTCTTTATTATAAATTTACAATTAATTTACACAGTTTCAAATTACATCTCTAAACCGCTCTAGTGTATAATTTTAATTATATACAAATAAAAATATTCTTCAGTGTAAACAATATACTTGTAATACATTGACAGCGATACATTTATGCATTCAGTAGTACATGTGTATTATCTTGACATAATGTATTCTCCTATATAAATGCAGTTATATTACTGGAATATAAGCTTAATCACGTATCCTGAATGCATAAGATACTGTTTTAAAATGTTTTTACTTATAATTAATTTAAGGTATCGTAAAAAATGTTTTTTGTGATGAAAAATAACAGGTAAAATTTATAGTTTCTTTATTTTGTATTGTCATGTTGTTATTCACTTGATTTTGTAGTTAAAAGTGTAACTAGACAATTCTTTGTGTAAAAGACTTTAAACTTACTGTATTGGGTTTTTAGTTGTGTGTGAGTTTATTTATTTTTAACGAGAAAAAAATAATACTGACTATGATGCAAAAATATTTCTTGTATTACGTGAAAGTATGCTTATTTCTAGGTATGATGCAACATATTATTATATTATTATAATAGAACCTATTAAAATCCATAAAAAACTTATGACTGATTTAGTATCTATTCATAATATTTCTACACAATTTCTTCAATAGGAACTTTTAAAACGCCAGAAAACTTTCAATAAAAGTTAGAGGGACGACATCTGCCGGATTTCCGGACTGAGCGCATCCTTAGATAACCTACTTCCGGTCTGAAACTACCTTCCTGCTTCCTTTAAACGTGTTGAAACGCAACTATATGAGACTAGAGAATTAAGTGTCCATTATATCCAAATAGCTAAGTATAAACCAAAAAAATGAATATTATAGGAATAAATTCAAAAACTTAACTCTCTATTTCCTCATGTTTTTTTTTTTACATTTAAAATTTTATAACTAAGACTTTTTTTTATCTCTAGTTTGTGTTATAAACTGTTGTTTTCTTTCATATGCAAGGATCTGTAGCGTTTGCTACATAGACTATTTGAAATTTATTTACTAACTATTGTTAGGAGAAAATATATGCCGAGAAATCCATTTGTTATCAAACTAATGTTAACTTTCTTCTACAGGGATTATTCTATTATATTCATATGAGAGGAAAATATGAAAATTAAAATTTCATTTAATAATTTACGTAAGGTTTCAAGAGGGCACATTTTGTGACAAGTATTTGTTCAAACTAAAGTCTAAATAATTAAAAAGTTACTTGTAATAACAATTTATTATACAAGAGTCAGAAAAATCTTTATAAACTAAGATATAAATTTTTAGTAAAAACATTGTTAAATTACAGTTTTGAACTTTGGAGTTTGTACCAACAGTAACAGGTTGTAGCCCAAGTGGTAAGAAGACTTCATTTTGGAAGTTACTATTTCAGTTTTATTTAGCCTCGTTTATAATAAATAAAAGTAAATGTTATTGCCAATTAAATTCGAAATTTTTTTAAATTGAGGCATATAAAAATGATCAATCATTAGTTCAATTATTTTCTAAACAAGAAGTTAAGTTAAATTTAATATAAATTATTTTGTTTTAAAAAGTAATTGTTTACGCTTGTGTGCATTTAATCTAAATATATTAAATTACAATGATAATTTTTTAAGTCCAATTCAATTTGATACTACTAAAAAGGTACATATTAAACAATTTTTAAAGAGTTTGAAACAGTGTTCTCCTGTTTATCTACCCTAATACACATTATTTTTTTTATATTTAATATAATAAAAATGTCCAGAACTTTTACTGGACAATTGAGTGCAGTTGAACTAATAAAACAATTAAGTGGGATATTTGCGTAACTTGCGTATAACGTGTGTATTAACTAATCTATTAAATTTAATTTTTTAATTTTTCAGTTCAAAATAAGTAAGAAATAACATATATTATGGTTATATGTTAAAAATAACAAGTATTTTTTCTATCTCGCTTAGTTTGCTGCATGACTATTTCTTTTTTCTTAAAGTAAAATACGTATATTTGTATTGAATAAAGGAATAAAATTCAAAATAATTTGGTTTTACTGAGATGTGTTTGGAAAAAGTTTTAGAAAAATATTATACGAAGATTAAAAAATTGCAGCCATACAAATTATAAATTTTAATAACTTGGAAGCGGGAGATTTAATACACGGTTTTATTAATAGTAAAATATGGAGTAGTTTTTGTTAAAACTTGTAATAAAAAAATGTATATTGATACAAAAAATAGTAACCAAAAAGTAAAGGTTTTACCAAGCGCTATTCCTTACTCTAATCCAGTAATTAATTTTGATTAACCACTGAATATTATATAGCTGATTATTGCATTAACCAGATGATATTGCTAGCTCTATGTTAACAAATTTTTATTTTGATCCCAATTCAATGGGCTTTATAGTCTCCCTTTAATTATTACGTAATCCAATTGAATATCCCTTCCTATGCTTTGATTAAACATTATAAAATTGAATTTAATTACTATATAATTATCTAGCGACAGTGCATAGCGGATGGAAATGCCAGTTAGTAGGGGGACAAGAGTAGAGAAACTGTCACCAGCACAGACTACTGCTGTCATAATCAGCTAAACAATGATACTGGGTGTAGTTCCCGAGTTAGATTGTTTAGACATAGTTCGGCCTCGTGCTGGTAGCTAAACAACTTGCACCTAAACATCGTTTCAAATAAACTTGTTTAGTATAAATTAGTGTAAACCCTTGTGTATTTATTTATATAAGACATTTATACGGAATAAAAGCGATATTGATGGCCGTATATTGATAATATGATATATTGTTATCCGTCTATCTCTGCAATAGATATTTATAACAAGGTGTTGGTGAGTCCAAACTTCGTGCAAAAGTCATCGGCCAAAGAATTATACTATTAATTATAGTCCCAAAGGGCAGTCCTTGCATCTCTATGCCTGTCTGAGCGATGATTCTGAAGTCATAAGAGACCCGTTATTTGATACAATTTCTTCTTGGTTATAAGAAAACCTGCATTTATATTAAGGACGCAAAGGTCAAGGGCAATATTTGTTAAAGTTCAAGTAAAGTACATGGAGCACCTTGCACCATCGTTAAATGAAGTATTACTCATATAGTAAAAAAGTTTCATTCACAATTCAAGTTTGTAGGTAAGTTTTTTTTCCGAGATATAAACAGACAGAAAGAGATACAGACAGTCAGTAATGAACATTTTTCTAACCTCCAGACTGAAAGGATTGACTAAATCTTTAAGAAAAATATGCTCTACGGATGACTGCACACAATAAGCCTTGCCTTTCGAGCATTTACAAAACACGTTTAACTATGAAAAAATTGTATTTTTAAGGTCGTTTAACAGTCAAAGCGTAATATTAAAAAAAATCAAAAAACTATTTATTTAAGCTTATCCATGTTTTCTGAATAATGTTTGTTAGTTTGTTAACATCGTGCTACAAAGATATACACGTTGATACGGTTTGTTGTTGGAGTACAATTTAATTGTACGTAAATGTGGGATCAGATTTGATAAATTAGATATATAATCTAATACAAAAATAAACATTATTCTTACAAAAAATAGGCAAGTAGTATATACAAGCTATAAGAAGTTGTATGACTTTCTTCAATTATACTTTTCGAACAGTTCCATTATACTTTACTTAATATTTACCATTATAGTGATTTATACTTTCTCTTAAACTTTCTAAGACAATTGGGTTCAAGAGATAAAATACAAAACTTTAAATATACACTTATAATGAATTATATAACTTGCAAAGGAGAGTTAATGTTTATATATTTGCCATTGTATACAAAAATGAATAATTGAAAAAACTCCGATACTGAAACGATGTAACGAGTTAATTTTGAGGTCCTTCGTCGCCGACTTTTTTGGATCTCTACAGACAAACATGACTAAATCCCAAACGCTGCGCTAGGAGAAAGGTGAATTGGAGCTTAACTCAACATTCACATGTGTTTCTCTGTCACTAGAAACCAGGAGTTTCATCAACGTAAAGTCTCATACAAAATGCAGTGCTGAGTAAGTATACAAAATTTAAAGCTTTTAACTTAATTAATTAAACTGTATGCGTTAAAATGACATATGATTTTACTCTGTTTCCTTAAATATATCCACATTATTTAATATTGCTTTCTCTATATTTCTCCTTACTTTAAGTTCAAAACTAAGTTTATTATGGTAATTGATTTACCATACAACATACATACATTATTGAGTTGTATTTTTCATTACTAATAAACATAATTAGTTTTTTCATAAACCCCATTTCCTGGCCTGTTTCACAGTGGTTTAAATTTAATACCAGAAAAAACTAAAAACTGTGTTCTGAAAAATGCACTCACATTTTTTATTTATTACATCAACGGAAAGGAAATAAGAACAAAACACAATTCAGGCAAGTAGGAATGTAGAAATAAGTTAAAATCACACCTATACTATTTATGAAGCTTTATAAAATTAAAAACTGTAGTGAATTGCTTACATTATTTTTGAAACTTCTTTTTCACAAATCAATATGAACGGTAACTAAACGGAAAACCTTAGAAAATAATTTAATAATATACCAGACCTCACCAATTCTACCTACTTCTTCTGATAAAGACCGAAACTAGTTATTTTTCTTAAACAATACATGATAACATTTACTCATTTTTCACAGTGTTTATAAGGTTATTTTAACTGTTTGTTTATGTAAGGATATCACACACATACAATTGCATTTACAATATCCAGGGGATAGTTTCATATACATTTACAATACAAGGCTGTCTATATACACATAATTTAAAGGCATTTGTTTTTTAAAAAAAACCTAATGCCCCATACCACACTCATCAATAAATAAGGTTACATGACCGAATTTTACGATATGTTATGTAGCATTTACTACGTAAAATGTAGTGGACATTGCATAAATACACGAACTGAACTGCACGTTTTCTAATAAAATTGTAATTGCTGTATATATTGCTAATGAGGGATAACTCATCAACCAATCAAACAATATCAACCAATTAGCATTTTGTTGGTAATCATCATCCTTAAGTGCTATAAATTACAATCCAATCAAAATAACATACTATTACAAAAATCAAAACCTTATGTAACTCGATAGCTTAACTAAATTACAAATATCTTATTTCTAAATAAACGTATTGTAGAGGAATCCTGCAGAGGAGCGAATTTTCTTAACGATATGATCAATGAATACTAATCCGCTTTTGCATGAATTACTTTATCAGGCTCTCTTTTAGGAAGGAAAGAGATCAGTAGTAAAATGTTATTTATACAATCAAGTCCTTATGCGTAGTTATTAATTAATATGTATGGAAATTCTGTTAAACCATATATTTCAAAACTTTCCTGAGGAACAATATGAGTATTTTAAGATATAATAATGGCTATAGCTAAATATATTAGTAGTAGGATTTCGAACATTTGGAATCCTAGTAAAATATATTACAAAAATTTTAACATACAGGTTTTATGTTTGAACCAGACATAACAATTTAATGTCGTTAAATTTAGTTTAATGTGTGGAAAGTTCGTTGCCGCATATTATTGTTTTTTTTTTGCATCCTTATTGTAGACTACATCAGAGAAGTAGATATATAATTGGAAACACGACAGGAAGCCAAGAAAATTGCATGCCAACAAGATGTCGGGGGTTGGGGATGTATAAAACAAACTAAATAGGTTACTCAATTAAGTATAGACTACAAGGTATATTCATAAGGATCTCTAATAGTATCTAAGACAATTAAATAACTTAAGAATCATAATTATTTGAACTGAAATTGTATAGTTTGCCCCTTAAAATGTTTTATGTAGTAAACTTATGGTTATTATTAATTCCCAAATATATATGTAATTATAACAATTTAGGGTGATTTTTAAAATTATTTTGTTTGGCAACCGTTATTATAGGTCTAAAAATTTATTTTGACTTAAAGAATAAATATAATTCGGAGTAAACATCCAGAATCATTCATTATACGTGTTTAAAAATTACAAAAATTATATTTGACACAATATTTTTTTTTCAAGGTAAATGTTCTTATATAAAAAACCTTCATGTATAGATAGGTTAGTTCATTATGCATAACCCCATATATTGTTGACTTTTATACTATTTTGCTTATTACAGTATAGATTAAACTACTATGTTACTTATATTGAAAATATTAATATAACATCAAAGCCTGCATTATGAGGTTCTCAAGAGAAATATATAACGTGCCGGTAAATCGAGAAGCGCAAGTTATACTCACTTATACAGTGTAAAGTATTCACTAAATACAGCATCTAAACATTTCAAAAAAAATTATTCATATAGGTAAACTCTCTGAATAGAAGTTCCACTGTTTTTAAACTTACCTGTGCAAAATTATTATTAATTATTATTTTGGACAGGTAAGTTCAAAACAGTGGTTTCTACTATATATTATACATATCTATTCTTATATATTATATTCATTATATATATATATATGAACAGCAGATCACAACAAACTTTTTATGTCACTTTTAATAACGTTATAAAAGTTTTAAAATCTTTCAATATTTCCAATAAAATATAATCGCCATGTAGCTCCTGGATGGTACCATTAGTGTCCTTGACTTATCAGGTCTAATCATCTAAAATTATTCCACTTTATCTATATTCTAAAAAGGCTAGATTGTAAATTATTTCAAACAGAAGCATTTATATTTTGAAAAATTCTGAGCGTAGTTTTGCGTTTACTTTACAACAAGAAGGCAAACATGGCTTCAGCTGCTGTGATACCAGTTACATAGGCATAGTTCATCTACTGGTCTTATCTTGTCTATGAAATTTATATAATGTATATGTGTATGTTCGTGATATCAGAAAAATATGGTAAATTTCAACCATCAAAACTTAGCTTAATGTAGTAATGAGCTGTATTTATGTTTTATTATATGCTCTCATCGTCGTTAACATAAAATCATCACCAATCAGGTAACATGATACTATATAGTATAGTACGCAATTTAGGAATAGTACTTGTTTGCATCTCATTTATAAAGAAATGCCAATTGCAGTATGTTTTTCAGTATGAACTTCTAACTGTTACGTATGGAAAACAATGTTTTTACATAATGTATCAGGTAAGAAGTATTGTACAAAATGCTAACAGTTTCATCATACACAGTTTACTATCACAGCATTAATTTATACGTTATCTTTTAACTTCAGATGTAGTATTATAGTACTTTTATTTAATATGATGTCTGTATATAAAACCTGTAAGTTCTATAAGATTAAACATGTCTTCCTATCTGTCCTGAATAAAACAGTTTGTTATTAGCTGAAATAACAAGATATATCCAGTTAAAATAAAGTAA